>NC_025993.2:91055569-91218069 GCF_000442705.2 Elaeis guineensis | reverse complement strand
AGTCCTGAACCACCTCGATGCGAAGGCCCCTCGAAAATAAGTCAGTGGTGGAAGTGATCTACATCATCTCTGGGGAGTAGGTCGGCAACTCTACCTAGAGCCAAGCCAAGTTGAAGAGAAGGAGTGGAAGAAGAGGAGGATCGAAGATGGAATCACTTTCTCTGATACTGACCTAAAAAAATAAGGTGTCCTCATGACGATGCAGTTGTAGTCACTTTAAATATTTCAAGCTATGATGTACATCATATTTTGATTGATAATAGAAGCTCTATTGATATTTTATTTTATGATGCATTTGTAAGAATAGGTCTACCTCATGATCAGTTGAGAAGATTAGATTCTCCTCTGGTCAATTTTTCTGGCAATATCATTCTAGTAGAAGGGGTTATCTCCCTCTCCGTGGCCGCAAGATGGGCTCTAAGGCAGTCAACCATCCAAGTCGACTTCACAGTCATAAAAGTTTCATCTGCTTATAACGCTACCAGGTTGGCCAAGATTAAGTACCCTCCAAGCAATAGTGTCAATCTATCACTTATTGGTCAAGTTTCCTATTCTTCATGAGATCGAAGAGGTGTGAGGAGACCAGTAGTTGGCCAAAGATCAAAAGTGCTACATGGCGAGTCTATATGGCGAGGGGTTTATGGAGCCCAAGCCCGTAAAAGAGCTTGATGTCTGAGATGAGCTGATGCAACAAAGGGGTCAGCCTATAGAAGATCTCATCTCGATTGTAGTGGAGTCCGACCCGAATAGAATAGTCCAGGTCAGCTCCAACCAGAGTGATGAGGACCACCAGCACCTCACCTTGTTCCTCCGATCCAACACAAATATCTTTGTCTGGTCAGCCTTGGATATATCGAACATAGATTCAGAGGTCGTTATCCATCGTCTGAATATATACCCAAAGCATCATCTCGTCAGACAAAAGAAGAGAATCTTTACATTAGAGTAGCAGAAGGCCATAGAAAAAAAGTCAACAAGCTCTTGAAAGCCAGCCTCATTGGAGAGATCCATTATCCCAAATGGCTAACCAATGTGGTGCTGGTCAAGAAGGCAAATGGAAGTGGCATGTGCGCATCGACTACACCGACTCAATAAGATGTGCCTCAAGGATAGTTATCTACTGTCTCAAATTGATCAGTTGGTGGATGCTATGTTGGACCATCAACTCTTCTCTTTTATGGATGCCTTCTCCAATTATAACTAAATCTGTATAACTCCTGAGGATGAAGAAAGTATAGCTTTTACTACTAACAAATACCTTTTTTGTTACAGGATCATGCCATTTGTTTTAAAAAATGCAAGA
Organism: Elaeis guineensis; assembly: GCF_000442705.2. Taxonomy (NCBI): domain Eukaryota; kingdom Viridiplantae; phylum Streptophyta; class Magnoliopsida; order Arecales; family Arecaceae; genus Elaeis; species Elaeis guineensis. Next base: position 91,216,766 of record NC_025993.2, on the reverse strand, counting down.
GCAACTTATCAAAGACTTGTCAACATGACCTTCAAAGAGCAGATTGGATGAAACATAGATGTGCACATAGATGATATACCCACCAAAAATAAGGCTGTCAAGCATCACATCGTAACCTCGAAGAGACCTTCACGACACTATGATACTTTCGTATGAAGCTCAACTCCAACAAGTGTGACTTTGAAGTCACTTTCGATAAATTTCTCGACTTTGTGGTGTCACAACACGGGATCGAAGCCAACTGCATAAAGATTCAAGCACTCCAGCAGATGAAACTGCCAAGGACAATAAAGAAGGTACAACATCTTATAGGAAGAATCATGACTCTTAGTAGACTTTTCTCGAGATTAGCTGAGAAGGTCTATCTTTCTTTGGAGCTCTTAAACGAACGAAGGACTTTTAATGAAGAGAGAAATGCTAAGCTACATTTGATGAGCTAAATAGGTACCTCAACTCCCACCTCTCCTCAGCAAGTCAGAGCCTAATGAGATCCTACACTTCTACCTCATAGTCTCTTTTTAAGCAGTCAGTTTGGTGCTCATCTGATGGGATAGTGTTCTTAAAAAACCCATATATTATGTAAATCGAGTTCTCCATGATGCAGAAATCAAGTACACAAGGCTAGAGAAAGTGGTGTACATGCTTGTAATTTTAGCGAAGAGGCCATATCTATACTTTCAAGTGCATACGATCGCTTCCTCATCAGCCAACCCATCAAATTGATTCTTCACTAACCTCAATCCTTGGATCGGGTGGCTAATGGCCATCGATCTAGGGAATTAGACATAAAATACCTCCCTCACCATCTATCAAGGCTCAAGCACTAGCAGATTTTATTTTGAAATGCACTATTTTTAAAAATGAGCCCACATCAGAATCAAAAGTCAGGGTGCCAAAGGAGTGCTGGACTCTCCATATGGATGGCTCTTCCAATATAACAAGTTCAGGTCTGGACTGATCCTCACCAGTCCAGAAGATGTGGTTGTCGAATACACTCTGCATTTTGGATTTAAAACCTCAAATAATGAGATCAAATACAAAGTCTGGGTAGCTGCGCTTAAGATTGCTAAGGAGCTGGGAGTTCGACACCTAAGGATTTATAGTGATTCTAGCTTACCCTCGATCAAGTGCGAGGTGAATACAAGGCACGAGAGCCCAGTATGATCAAGTACCTATAAAAGGTGAAGGACCTGGCAACCAACTTTGTGTCCCTAAATGTTCAATAGATTTGAGGTCAAAAAAACTAGAGATAACCTCCTATCAAAGCTCACTACACAAGGAGCCACTGACCTCAAAAGGAGCTCATATCTGGAGACACTAGATGCCCCAGCATCGAGAAGGCCCTAATAATGCAGACTGACCACTAGCCAAATTAGATGGATCTGATCATCCAACTTCTGAAGGATGAAACTCTACCTATCAATCGTGAAGAGGCCAAAAAGTTAAGGCACCAAGCACCTCGATACCTGATGTATGAAGGAAAGTTATATAAGAGGTCCTATTCCTGCTGTTGTTTCAATACTTTTGTCTAACTGAGATAGACTATGCTCTTCGGGAGCTTCATGAAGGTATTTGTATAATCACTTGAATGACAGAGCCCTTGCTTATAAAGTACTATGACAAGATTATTTCTGACTAACTATGCAGTATGTAGCCAACCTAGTGTAAAAATATGATCAATGCCAGAAGAATGCTAACATCCAACATCAACCTTTGACCCCATTGGCATCAATAAGAACACCTTGGCCCTTCACCCAATGGAGGATGGACATCCTCGAACCATTTTTGATTCCGACAGCATAAAAAGGTTTCTGCTCAATGCAATTAACTACTTCATAAAGTGGATGGAAGTAGAATTGTTGGCATGCATCATTGAACCCAAAATCTGTGACTTTGTGTGAAAGTCTATTAATGACCAATTCAATATGCCACGAGCTATCATTACAAACAATGGATGATAGTTCGACAATGCTAAGTTCACGAAATTCTTTAGAAAGTTGGGGATTGTAAACCACATGACCTTCATCATGCATCCTTAAAGAAATGGCAAGGTTGAGGTAACTAACCAAACTCTACTGTAAGGATTGATTGTAAGATTGGACCCAACTAAGGGATTATGGGTCAAAAACTTTACAACGTACTTTGAGCCTACCAATCGATGCGACGAATCGCTACTGGAGAAATGCCATTCAACCTAGCCTTCAAGATCAAGACTTTGATACCATTCGAGGCCGGCCTATCTTCTCTCAAGGTGGAGAACTTCAATGAAGAAAATAACTTGGATGACCCAAGGGCAAATTTGGACCTGCTGGAAGAAACTTGAGAGTGAGCTCAACTTTATATGGCAACTTACTAAAAAAAAATAGCTCGGTACTATAACTCAAGAATCAGAGAAAATGCCTTCCAAGTAGGAGATCTCATTCTGTGAAGAGCTAAAGTATTTCATCTAGCCAAATAAGAAAAATTGTTGCCAAATTGGGAAGGTCTGTATCATGTTGATGAAGTGGTGCAACTGGGAGCATACTGACTTTATCAATCAAATGGAGTATTGATTCATCAAACCTGAAATATCAAAAATTTATGAATTTATTACCCTTGATGTAACTTTCATTAAAAATAATAAAAATATACTTTTGTAGATTGAAAATGTCTCCCCATGCTCTCGATCACGAACGGTCAACAAATGCTCCTTGTCCTCAGATGAGTCGAGCGGAGGCCAACGATGAAATCAAAGGGCAATCCTTATCCTCATACGAGTCAAGCAAAGGTCAGTGATGAGGCCAGCGAATACTTCTCATCCTCAAATGAGTTGAACAGAGGCTAATAATATAGCCAACGAGCACTCATCATCCTCAAATGAGTCGAGCGGAGGCCAATGACAAGGCCAAAGGACACTTCTCATCTTTGGATGAGTCATGCAGAGGCCAACAAGTGCACCTCATCCTCGAACTAGTTGAGTAGAGATCAATGACATGGCCAATGAACACTCTTCATCCTCAGATAAGTCGAGCAGAGGCCAACGATGAAGCCAAAGGGTACTTCTAGTCCTTCAATGAGTCGAACAGAGGCCAATGATAAGGACAAAGGGTGCTCCTCATCCTTAGATGAGTCAAGTGGAGGCCAACGATTCAATTAAAGGCACTCCTCATTCTCAAATAAGTTGAGTGGAGGTCAATAATGAGGCCAAAAGGCACTCCTAATGCTCGGATGAGTCAAATGGAGACCAATGACATGGCCAACGGGCACTCTTCTTCCTTAGATAAGTCAAGAAGAAGCCAACGATGAGACCAAAGGATATTTTTCATCTTCGGATGAGTTGAGTGGAGGCCAATGATATGACCAACAGATGTTCTTCATCCTTGAATAAGTCAAGTGGGGCCAACGATGAGGCCAAAGGGTGCTTTTGTCTTTGGATGAGTCGAGTGAAGGCCAACCAAATGATCAATGGGTGCTCCTCATCTTTGGATGAGTCAAGCAAAGTCTAATAACACAATCAATAGGCGCTCCTCATCCAAGAGCAGCGGTCAATGACACGATCAATGGACACTTCTTATCCTCGGATGAGTCGAATAGAGACCAATGATGAGCCAAAGGGCACCCCTTGTCCTCAGATGAGTCGAGCAGAGGTCAGTGACGTAGCCAATGGACGCTCCTATCCTTAGACGAGTTAAGTGGAGATCAATAGATATTTCTCATCCTCAAACGAGTCATGTGGAGGCCAGTGACAAGGCCAACAGGTATCCCTCATCTACAGATGAGCACACTTCATCCTTGGATGGATAGCATAAAAGCCCGAGGACAAGGACGATCTTCCCATCGAGGTACAATTTCCTTAACTTGTTATAAAAAATAGAAAAGAAAAACAAAAGAACGATGATAATGAGTGAGAAATGTGAAGTTGAAAAAATATGATTTGTATTAAACATGAAAGATTTACAATGAGAAGGTCGGCCCATTACAAAGTCAATCTGATCGAAGTCGAAGAGTACAAAAGTGGTTTGACTACAAAATCTGCTTGGTCATTCTTGTGCTTAAGTACAAAAACAAAGAAGAGGCCCAAGTCCTAGGCATTGGTGAGGGCATCCAGCTTCTCAATTGGGGCCATGGACTATGGCAGAATGATCATGGGCGGAGGTTGGGGGGCAGCTGCATCTTTGATCAGCATAACCTTGGCATGTCCCACTCCAGCTCCATCGATTCCTGCATCCTTAGTCGGAATGACCTCAGCTTCTTCAACCTTGTCTTCCTCATCGGCGTCCAACAGGCTAAGGTCGATGTTGGGGAAAAGGTTCTAGACTTTTGCCCTGTAAGCTGTGAAATCTTTCAGGTAAGAGTCAGCAGCGAACTCTAGCTTGATCATCATGATCTCCTTAGAGGAGTGGAAAGCTTCAATCGCTGCAATCTTCTCATCCTCTAGCTTCTTTTTCTTCTGATCTGCCACCATGCGGAGACCCTCAGTTAGAGAAGCCTCGACCTGGCTCCAAGCATTAGCAACCTTAGCCTCTAGCAATCTTATCTTAGCTTTCAGGGATTGGACTTCCCTGTCAGCCACTGCCTTTGATGCCAAGGCCTCATCTGCCTTCTTCTCGGCCTGGATAGCCCAGGCCTTGGATTGAGTAGCTCTAACCTCGGCCTCCTCTAAGACCTATCATGCTTCCTTCCAAATGCCCATGAAGTGATTCATGTGATTGATGAGATGGAGAAAAGATGAAGGTTAAAAAAAAGGGAGAAGAGAAAGGAAGAGGAGGAGCTTCTTCAAATTTATTCGAAGGAGATAGTTGTTGAAATCCTTGATGCGATACTCAGGGCCTTCCACATTGATGGCCTCAACATCGACTGGGAGGATTGCAGTCGGAAGGACTTCACAGGCAACTTGGTTGTTTGCAAGGCCCAACCTGTAATCTTGGGCTCCTTGCCCAAGATGAGCAGAAGACTTTTGTGAGGCCAAAGCAAGAGGGTCGGCTTGTCGCGGAGAGAGAAGGATGGATACTCGAGGTGTGGTCGAACCATGGAGAAAGGAGGATGTGGAGGAGGGTGGAATGGTTCCCCCCAAGTGACCGACTTGAGGAGAGGAATGACTTGGACTCCAAAAGCAACCTCTTTCCTCAAGGCTGAACCTCACATCGATGTTTGTGACAAGCCGATGGCTAGCTGGGCGAGCATGATTTTGGCTTGACACCGCTTAGGAGTAGGTGTGCCACCTTAGGACTTCTTTCTCTTGGAGATGTGGCACAAGGCTTCAAGTTCCTCATGCTTCATATCTAGAAAATGAAAGTTAGTAAAAAAAAACTAAAGTAAAAAAACATAGCAACAGGGTTGACTTACTCTAAGTATTGGTAAGGCTTAATCCAATCTTATATAATGTCTCCTCATATAGGAGTTTACGAATAGAAAGAGCACCACGGCTGAGGACGAGCTTCAAGGCCTCCTCCTCGATATGTGAAAGCACTGGAGCCTTATTTGACGATCTTCGAGGTCAACCTATAAAGTGCCAAAATCCCAGGATTGCTTAGTCAAAATAAAGAAATAATGCTCTTTCCAATTATGGATCGAGGAAGGAGTGCCTCGAAAGAGATCTACCACCATCCAACTTCTTTGGCATGTTTCTTAAATGAGAACCACATCCAAAAGAGACAGAGGGTCGATTTAGCCCCGCGGATGAGGTAATGAGTAATGAAAGATATTACGAGGTGCCATGAGTTCAGCACCATGCTACAAGGGGGATCTCAAAAGTCCTAAAAAGCTCTACGATAAAAAAATGGAGGGGCAATCTAAGGTAGCCTTCGAGGACTCTTTGTAGAGTCCGACCTGACCTCGAGAGGGTAAGGCTATCCGATCCTCAGGATCGGTGAGCTCCAGTTTAAACTCTGGAGGAATTTGATATTGAAGATGCATGACCTCTAGGTTCTCATGGATAAGGATGGAGGCCACTTGAAAAAGGCTGAAATTGGGCACCTCCTCGACCTCAAATTCTTTCAAGGAAGATCCGACATCGGACCGAGGGTCCTCTTCGGTCGGGTCATGACCTAAGGATCAGGAGCTGGCGGATGAGCTTGATACACTCATCCTCGATGAAATTTAAAAAAGAGGGGGGGGGAGAAAATCCAACTTAAGGATGATCGAGCAACCAAGGATTGGACTCTAAGGATCGAAGTTCAGAGCTCAGCTATAACCGAGTTTGACTACGATTGTCGACAACAATTACCTAGGATGGCCGAAAATCATCTAAGGGCTCTGCTCTGCTCCTAAAGAGGTAAAATTGTGAAACAATAAAAGTAATATGAGAAAGCGATTGTCTATTTATAAGAGCTCAGATGGCTCTGATCCGGTGACAATTCATCTGGCCACCATTGATGATTGCCAAGTGATATTATAAGGTTGGGCACAACTGAGCTTATATAGATCCATGATTTCAATGGTTCAAATTGGCGGATCAGAATGATCATCGACATCGATCTTCGACACATATCCCAGCCTTTATTGGCACCCAAGCTCGTTGATAAAGAATCCTGCTAGGTCCACCTCAGCTTCAAATTTGTTCTTTCTTTGACCAACCTCGATTCGAGCTCGGACTCGAGAGTGGGGGGTATCTATTGTGGACTACCACCTTGACCTTGATCGACTAGATTCTCAACCATACACTAGAAGAATATTAAATATTAGAGACGGTATTAGGGACAAAAAAATTCTATCATTAATAATACCTTATAACCACCACAAATCGACTAAAAATCTTACCATCGCTAATACTATTAACGATAATATTTTAATTATTAGCGACGGCAAAAGTCATCACTAAAAGTATTTAAATTTTTTAAATTTTTTTATAATATTTAAATATAAAATAATTATTAATAATGATGAATTGGGATTATTAGCCATGAAAATCTTATTGTTGTTAATAATTTTTAAAAAATTTAAATAATAATTTAAAAAAAATAATTTTTTTTAAAAAAGTTACTAGCAAAGAAATAAGCAATGGTGATGCTTTTTCTCACTATTAATTTAAAAAATGATTTGAATTTAATTTGAATCCAATTTAAAATCCTATCAAACTTAATTTAATTAGGCTTTGAATCTAAATTCTACTTAGATTATAAAATTTAATTATCCTTAAATTAATTAAAATATAATTAAATTAAATCTTATTTAAATAAAATAAAAAAAATAATTTTTAATTTGGATTCAATTTGAATCCAATTCGAATCTGATTCGAATTCAATTCAAAAATCCTGTCAAATCTAATTCAATTAGACTTTGAATCTAGATCCTAATTGAATTATAAAATTTAATTATATTTAAATTAAATTAAATTTAATTAAATTTAATCTAATTTAAATTAATTAAAAAATAAATTTTAATTTAGATTCAATTCAAATCTAATTCGAATCTGATTCAAATTCAATTCGAAATCTTGTCAAATCTAATCCAATTAGGCTTTGAATCCAAATCCTACTTACATTATAAAAAAAATTAATCTTAAATTAAGTTAAGCTTAATTAAATTAAATTTAATTTAAATCACTTAAAAAAATAATTTTTAATTTGGATTCAATTCAAATCTAATTCGAATTCGATTTGAAACCATTCAAAATCCTGCCAATCTTAATTCAATTAGACTTTAAATCCAAGTCCTATTTTGATTATAAAATCTAATTATCTTTAAATTAAGTTAAGCTTAATTAAATTTAATCTAATTTAAATTAGTTAGAAAAAATAATTTTTAATTTAGATTCAATTCAAATCTGATTCGAATCCAATTCGAAATTCTGTCAAATATAATTCAATTAGACTTTGAATCTAAATTCTAATTGAATTGTAAAACCCAATCATTTTCAAATTAAATCAAATATGATTAAATTTAATCTAATTTAAATTAATTAAGAGAAAAAATTTTTAATTTGGATCCAATTCGAATCTAATTTGAATCTGGTTCGAATTCAATTCGAAACCTATCAAATCTAATTCAATTAGCCTTTGAATCTAAGTCCTACTTGAATTATAAAATTTAATTAACCTTAAATTAAGTCAGATTTATTTAAATTAAATCAAATTTAAATCAATTAGAACTTGATCCATGATTCAATTCGAATTCAATTCAAATTCGATTCGAATCCAATTCGAAATCTTGTCAAACTTAATTCAATTAGGCTTTGAATTCAAGTCTTACTTCAATTATAAAATTCAATTAGTCTCAAATTAAGTCAAGTTTAATTAAATTAAATCTAATTTAAATCAATTAGAACTTGATCTATGATTCAATTCAAATTAATTCGAATCCGATTTGAATCCAATTCGAATCCAATTTGAAATCTTATAAAATCTAATTCAATTAGGCTTTGAATCTAAGTCTTCTTTGGATTATAAAATCTAATTAGCCTCAATTAAGTTAAGCTTAATTAAATTAAATATAGTTTAAATCAATTAAGACTTGATCTATGATTCAATTCGAATCCAATTCAATTCTGATTCGAATTCAATTCGAAATCTTGTCAAATCTAATTCAATTAGAATTTGAATCTAAGTTCTATTTAGATTATAAAATCTAATTAATCTTAAATTAATTTAAGACTAATTAAGTTAAGTTTGATTTAAATCAATTAGAACTTCGTCCATGATTTAATTCGAATCTAATTTGAATCCGATTCAAATCTAATTTAAAATTCTGTCAAATTTAATTCAAATAGAGTTTGAATTCAAATCATACTTACAATATTAAAATCTAATTAGCCTCAAATTAAATTAAAATTAATTAAATTAAATCTAATTTAAATCAATTAAGACTTGATCCATAAATTAATTAAGTCTAAAAATTTAATAAAATTTAATAATGATTTTTAACCACCCAAAAAATGACCAAGGAGAAATTTTTTTTAATATTAAAATTTAATATTAAAAAAATTAATAATATTAGAGATGGCATTAGCGATGGAATAATATGCCATCACTAATAATTTTAAAAAATATTATTTTAAAAATTTTAAAAAAATTAATATTAAAATTTAATATTTTAAAAAATTTAATAGTATTAGCGATGGTAGATGGGTATTAGTGATGGAAAATATCGTTACTAATATTCTGACACGTAAAATGAAGTTAAGTCGATCGTATTACTGATGGCCATCGTTGCCGTCGGTAATAGCCTGGCTAAACAACACCTCCAGCCTGTTGGAGGGAAAAAAAATTCATGCTCATTCTCCTCCTTCTAGCGAATCTCCTCTTATTCTCCTCCTCGATTTTTTCCCACATCATCGGTGCCTCCTCCTGACCGATGGTGACCCCCCTCCTCGGTGCATGCTTCTCGGCATCCCCTGCTCCTCGCACATCCTCCTTCCTGGCATATCGACCCCATCGGTGCTCCTATGCTGTGGCCCTGAGCTCTCCACCTTGCCTCACCTCACCCACGGTCATGCTGACCCTACTGGCACCTCCAATGTCGCAGCCCCGAGCCAGTCGCCTCAGTCGCGGCTGCCCCCAACCCAGTCGGTGCCTCCTATGCCACGGCCCCAAGCCAGTCACTGTGACCCCGACCTCGTCGGTGCCTCCTACACTATGGCCCCAAGCCCACCGCCCCAGCCTCGCCTCGCCCGCGGCCGCCTCGACCCCACCGGCACCTCCTACACCGTAGCCCCGAGCCAACCACCTCGGCCTCGCCTTGCCCATGACTGCCTCGACCCCGTCGGTCAGACCTTGCATCCCCTGCCCTGCTGGCTTCCTTGTGGCCCCATCCACGCTAGCCTAATCGCACAGCCCCTGGCCCACCGCCTGCAGCCCATGACCCCGACCCTGCACCCCCGTATCAGCATGCCTACTATTATGAGTATTAGCGATAGCTAGTGTTGTCTCATGGTTAAAGGTGCAGAGGAACTTACAATGCCTTATTTTCGAATCGCTATATTCTTATGGTTGCCTTCTTATTTTTCTTGATGATGATTCAAACTAATTGGATATTGAAGAGACTGATCTCTTTTTCTTCTTCCCATATGATGTCTTAAAGCTGATGGGTGCCGATGGATTTTGGTTGCTATATTCTTATAGTTTGCCTTCTTATTTTCCCTGATGATGCACCGAACTAAATGGATATTGAAGGGACTGGCCTCTTTTTCTTCTTTCCATATGATGTCTTAAACCTGATGGGTGCCGATGGATTTTGGTTGCTATATTCTTATGGTTGCCTTCTTATTTTTTCTGATCATGATCCAAACTAAATAGATATTGAAGGGGCTGGCCTCTTTTTCTTCTTCCCATATGATGTCTTAAAGCTAATGGGTGCCGATGGGTTTTGGTTGCTATATTCTTATGATTGCTGTCTTATTTTTTCTGATGATGATCCAAACTAAATAGATATTGAAGGAACTGGCTTCTTTTTTCTTCTACCCATATGATATCTTAAAGCTGATGGGTGCTGATGGATTTTATTTGCTATATTCTTATAGTTGCCTTCTTATTTTTCTTGATGATGATTCAAACTTAATTAATAGATATTGAAGGGAATGGCTCCATAGATTGCTTTGGGCTCTTTTTTTTGTTTCCATATGATGTCTAAAATTTGATGGGTGCCGATAGATTTTGTTTGCCATTTTCGAGGATAACAGAAGATTTTACGCAATGAGAACTGATCTCTTCTTTTGCATGTTTGGAGTCCTACATATTTTTTCCTCCCTTTAGGAGGTCATTAGCCTTGAAGTAGCAACTTGCTGGAACACTATGGACTAGAACTTGCCTTCCCTTAAACACCCCCCACAAATAGTAATTTTCTTGGAATCCTACAAGTCTAGGAAGTCATGGACTGGGGCTCCACTTGCCTAAATATCTATTTACTTTTACTAGATCAACTTGATGCCTTTAGTAATATTGTCCTTGATCTACGGTAGATGATGCACCACAGCAGACCTATCCCTAGACCTGCCAATTGATATTGATCCTTCATCAGAGAGATCAGATATTATGTAAGATTATTAGTTAGCATCTGTAATGTATCAACAGAAAAATAATTCTTATCCAGTAGTACATGATAATATATTGGTATGTATGGCTATAAAGATAAAAGTCAAACTCTATCGGATGACAAATACTTATGACAAGTTACCTTTCATTGAAGAAGAACTACTTGTTGTAGAAACTAGGATGCTTGAAAGGAAACTAGAATCATACATCATCAAGATCTAGGCAAAAGTATCCTATTGATGCAGTCAGGTATTTTTTTTCTGATTTATGTTTTAGACTAATATTGCTCATTTTTTCTTTAGTCTTAAATTATGCACATTAATTTTATGAACATGGTATAAAGTTAAGATACATGATATACAGTTAAATAAATATGATACATAATTATTTTATTCTAGTACACAGTTAATACAATATGATACATAGTTATTTTTAGAGATTATAGATCATGTCTTCCCGAAGTCGGAGTCGTCATAGTCGATGGGGGAGCTTTAGAGAAGAGAGCTCTCATGCAGCCAGCTTACATGGTTCTGTGGCACACATGCTATGTGGTAAACTCTAAAGTGTAATGATTAATACCATTGGGACCAACCTTACTGGGACCCACCTCACTTGGATCCGACTCAGTCGTAGTCGGCTCACTGGGACCTGCCAGTATAGAACCCTCTAACACTGGAGCCGGTGAGGTCATGGAGATCGGTGAAGATACCTCAACCTCTGAGCTGTCTGCAGGTAACTGTGAATGCGACCGTCATCGTCTATCTCCTGGTGCTATATCTGCAAGAATTAAGATGTAAATAAATATAATATTATATAATAATAATAATAAAAATCAAATAATATTTTAATGAATACAATTATATCGCATACCATTATTGCTATACAAAATTGAATGAAGAATAAAGATCTACTCATCAATATTCGAATCTTCCTCGATGTGTAAATCTTCGTCCGAATCATAGTAATTGATATATGTATCATCTTCTATCTCATCATCATTTATAAACTAATCGTCACCCTCTGACTCATCCAGATTAGATACAAAATCAACTTCAACTTCGTTGGACGGGAGATCAGTCCTATTCAAAGGTGCCGTTGTAAGTTCTTCGTCAACCAAAAACTCAGCTGATGTTTGTTCTTCTTGTTGAAAAGCTTTCTCTTCATATAAATCCAAAATTTCATCTATCTCTAATCGAGTTGGTATGTCATATACACCTCTAGGTGTTATTTTTTGTACGACATGCCAATTACCTCGATACTTTAGGTCCTTCAAATATATTACTTATTTCGCTTGAGTTGCTAATATATACGGCTCATTTTGGTACCATGTTCGTGCAAGATTTATACTAATAAATTATGAATCGACATGAATTTCGATCTTTTTATTACTAATATCCCATCATTCATACTGAAATAAAAATACAAAATTACTGGACCCATATTTCAGTTCTATGATATCTACCAGTACACCATAATAATCAATCTCTTCTTCTCTTTCATATCCTATTATAGCAATTTCACTATTTTGGGTCCATCATTGCATCTCAAGCTCTCTTGTATGAAATCTCATTCCTCTAATGATACAGAATGTATAGTGATTAACCCTTCGATCGAGACCACATGCTAAATCGTGCAACTCATCGGTTGCACCTACTTCTTTATTAAAATACTTATGTTTCATCTGTATCATAAGATAAAAAATTATAGTAATTGAAATAATATAATTTATAAGTAAATAAATAATGTATCACTAATGTAACTTATAAGATCACTAAATTATTTTGCAAATTTCATCCTATGTCGATCATCGACATCCGTATTATTCTCTCTACATAGTATACTCTTGTGCTCACTGCAAGAAGTTACAATTTTTAATTTTACACTGATATGAAAAAATTTTTTGATCATTAAATAGTATCGTAAGATGATACTTACTCAATAAAATCTTTAATTTCTTCATAATTATTTAAAACATAAAAATATACCTTGGATAGATCATTCATATCCATAAATATAAATTTTCTTGCACCAATAGGTCAAACTGTTTGTTTAGATATAGACAATGTTGGCTCATTGTCATTCATTCACGGTCTGCATTACGATCTGCATGATTGAATCTTATTGCAATATCATCAAGATACATCGAGCATAATATGACGGACTCGGTAGCTACATATGCTTTCGCTATAGACCCTTCAGGCCTTGCTTTATTGCACGCATATTTTTTTAAGGTACATAAGAATCTGCAAATAAAAATAAATTTAAATTTTATAAATATATTTACATCTTATAGTTGATATGATAAAATACGTATAACTTCTATATCTTTCAATAGGATACATCTATCGATAATGTACCTGTTGGTGTAGAATTTCACCGAAGCCGGAGTTGCTGGAGTCGAGATGACCGCGGCTGCCGTCGGGACCTGCAAGAGAAGTCTAAACCGAAGTTGGGGTACTCCGACAAGACCCTCCGATGCTCAAGTCAGTACTCTGCTTCCACAGAAATGGAGTGCTCGAGTGAAAATTTTAGCAGAGTTTTGATATAGAATTTTTGAGCTTAGAGAAGAACGTATCTGGGGGTCTCTTTTTATAGACAGAGCGCATAACTAATTGACAGCGACGTCTGTAACCACCTGGTAGTGGGCTGTTCAGAGCCGCTCGGAGTTTGTTACAGAGAGTAGTGGCGTCAGGGGTCGTTCAGGGCCACGTGGAGTTTGCTACGGAGAGTAGAGTGGTGTCCGTTGTCGCGACTTGCCAGAGAGTAGTGGAGGCATGTAGAATCCGCTGCAGAGAGTGGAGCAAGGTAGTGGCCATTGTCGTGACTTGCCAGAGAGTAGTGAAGCCACGCAGAATCCACTACAGAGAGTGGAGCAGGGTAGTGGCCATTATCGTGACTTGCTAGAGAGTTCGGATCTGTCGACTGAAGCTCGGTTGGGACGTCTGATGGAGTGGAATGGCTCTCTATCCCATTGATCTGAGAGAAGCTCGGATGTCTCCGAAGCTGCTGGCGAGTCTACTGCTATCAAATACTTTAGGCATTGATACTACAGGTGGGAGTCATCTGCTGTAGAAGCTCGGATGGAGACTTTTTGTTGGTGAAGCCCAGTAGAAGTCTAATTGCTAGAGAAGTCCGTCTGGGATTCGCCTGATGTGGAAGCTCGTCTGGGATCCGGCTACAAAGAAGCTCGACTGAAGTCTACCTGTAATGGAAGTTCGGAAGAGACGTGTTTACAATAAGGGCGCGAATGGAATTTGCTCACAGTAGAGATCTAGAGTAGACCGTCCGCTGTAGGAGTTCGAAGCAGATCGCTCGCTGTAGAAGTTCGGAGTAGACCGTTCGCAGTAGAAGTTCAGAGTAGACCGCTCGCAGTAGAAGTTAGGAGTAGACCGCTCGCTGTAGGAGTTCGGTTAGAATCTTGAAGGTGGTCGACCGCCGTAGAAACTCGGATGGAGTCCGATTACTATAGAAACCTCATTGTCGAAGAAGCTCGGATATTGATGAAGTCCGGAAGGAGTTCAAAAAATAGTTGGTCACTGTAGAAGGTCGGCTGACAGTGAGGCCTAGAGAGCCTTTGGAGCGGCACGGTAGATGGATGGAGAAGCTCATTGTCGGAGAAGTCCGGAAGCTCAGACAGTCGGGGGGGGGGGGTTCAGAGAGACGCCACACAAGGTCGGAAGCTGGAGAAGCCCTGGAAGGGTCGATCTTTTACAAACTTCGACCGGGGGATATTTTATACCCAACACATACATACATACATATATATATATACATATATCACATATATCATTGCATTATTCAAATTAAAAAAATTCTTTTTTGAACGATTATTAGCGATGGAACAAAATTTTCATCGCTAATTATATAAATAGCAATGAAACAACTTATTTTCATCGTAAATAATATTTTTTCGGGATGTAAATTTTTTCAGCGAAAAATTTTTTTATGGCTGGAATTATTAGCGATGAAAAAATTTTCTATCGCTAATAACGTTATTAGAGACGAAAATATATTTTTCATCGTAAATATTTTTTTTGTTCAATTTATTTGTGATGAAAATTCATTATTGGTGATGAAAAATAACGTCGCTACAACCCCGCATCCCTTCACGTCCCATCAGAAACTTATTTTTCTTCCTTTTCCCCCCCACGGCATTCGGCCTCCCGCATTCTTCTCCCTGCCTCCCGCATTCTTCTATCGGCCTCCCTATCTTCTGCGTTTCCTCCGGCTTCCTCCGTCGTCCAGAGCTCTTCTATCGCCACCGCCGCCATCGAGGTGAGTTGTGTTGAGCTTTTTTTTTTTGGGTTGTGTTCAGGCCGGGGATGGGGACGGGGATGGGGAATGGCGCGGGGCCAGCGTGCCGTGGCCGGCGTGCTGAGCATGGTGCCGGCGTGCCGGGGATGGCTGCCTGGGCTGGGATGGTGGTTCACGGTCGAGTGGGGCTTGCAAACATGCGGGCCGTAGCCACACGGCAGCCGGCGTGCCGTTGATGGCCACCTGGGCCAGGACGGTGGGCTTGCGTGCCTGCGTGCCGAGGCCTGCGGGCCCACATGTCAGGGACAGCCGCCTGGGCCGGGATGGCGACCCGCGGCCGCATTGGGCCTGCAGGTCTCGGCCGCATTGGGCAGCGTTCCGCAGCTGGCGTGTCGGGGACGGCCGCCTGGGTCGGGACGGCGGGACTGTGTGCTGGGACCAACGTGCCGGGCACGGTGCCGGCATGCCGCGGTCAGCATGCCGCGGCCGGCGTGCGTGTCGGGGCCTGGGGCTGGGGTGGGGCAGGTCGGGCTGGATCGGGTCGGGCTGGGGCTGGTCGGGTAGAGTCGGGTCTGGTCGGGTTGGGTCGAGTCAGGTGGAGCCAAGTCGGGTCAGGCTGGGGCGGGTTGTGTGGAGCTAGGGCAGGTCGGGTCAGGTCCGGTCCGATCCATGCTGGGTCGGGGATTGTAGGGTTTGGGCGGGGTCGGTTTCAGGTCAGGCTGGGATTAGGCGGGTCGGGGCGAGTCGAGTCGGGCTGGGGCGAGTCGGGTCGGGATGGGGCGGGTCGAGTCGGGTCTAGTCCGTGCTGGGTCGGGGATGGTAGGGTCTGGGCTGGGTCGGTTCTGAGTCCGATTGGGATGAGGCGGGTCGGGCTAGGTCGAGTCGGGCTGGGGTGAGTCAGGTGGAGCCGAATGGGGTCGGGCTAGGGCAGGTTGGGTGGAGCTAGGGCGGGTCGGGTCCGGTCCGATCCGATCCATGCCGGGTCAGGGATGGTAGGGTTTGGGTCGGGTCAGATTAGGATGAGGTGGGTTGGGCCAAGTCGAGTCGGGCTGGGGCGAGTCGAGTGGAGCCGGGTCGAGTTGGGTCGGGGTCGGTCGGGTGGAGCCGGGGTGGGTCGAGTCTGGCTGGGGTGAGTCGGGTGGAGCCAAGTCGAGTCGGGCTGGGGTGGGTCGGGTGGAGCTATGGCAGGTCAGATCAGGTCCGGTCCGATCCGTGCTGGGTCGAGGATGGTAGGGTCCGGGCTGGGTCAGTTTCGGGTCAGGCCGAGATGAGACGGGTCGGGTAGGCCTGGGGTGCGTTGTGTGAAGCCGGGTCGGGTCGGGTCGGGTCGAGGTGGATCGGGTGGAGCTGAGGTGGGTCGGGTCGGGTCCGATCCATACCGGATCGGCTAGGGTCCAAGGAGTGCCGGGCCGGGCTAGGGCACCTGAATTATTATAATTGTTGCATATTATTATAATTGTTGCATATTATTTTTTAGTGTTACTGCTGAAGTTAGTTAATTATTTGACTGATTATTTTTCTACTAACACAATACACATTGCTGTTACTTGTTACAATTAAATTATTTTATGTGCTATTTTATATGCTGCTAAAATTATAAATAAAAAAAATATTTTTATTTTAGAAAAAATTCTATTGAAATTTTTGATCAAAAAATTTCAATACAGAGTTATTCTTTTTTGATAAATTAGAAATTCATCTTCGAATTTATGTTCAAAGATGGTACTTAAATTATATTGAGCCATAGATTTCTGTTCAAATTTTGATCTTCATCGAGATCAAAACTTGGATGTCCCGTATTCAAATTTTTTAAAAAAATAATAATATTATTGTTGTTAATAGTTGATATTTTATTTCATTATGTGATATTCAGTAGTTATCTATCTATTGTTCTTCAGGTATGTGGTGGATAGGGTGCGTGGGCACCATATCCACATCATATACTTGAAAAACCATGGAGAGATGCTGTCAAAATTTTTATAAAAATGAGATGAAATATCTACTAATAACAATAATGAGATTATTACTTTTTTGAAAGGGATAGGACCGCACTTGTTAGTAATGATTTGAAAATGATAGGATCATGTACTTTTACTTCATAAAGGGATAGGACCACACATTTTTTGTGTTAATGTTCAGTCTGCATGTTTTTTTTAATATGTGTTATTTTGTATGAAGTGATCCGGATCTGGATCCGAGTCGAGATTTTACCTGAAATTCAGAATGCGGTTTCGTCTGAAATTCAGATCGGGATCCTAAATATCACAGAACTTTTTTTGGTTGTTAATGATTTTGTGTTTATTGTTAGATGAATATCAACAAAAGTTGGATGAATGCTAGAGAAATTTTTTTGCCTAAATATCGCAAAGGAGTTTGAGATTTCATTGACTTTACATGGTATAAGGCTGACAGTACTAGTCGGATAAAGTATCCATGTAAGAGATATGTCAATATGGTATATTATCACATAACACTTGTTGAGGAGCATTTGCTACAATATGGTATGGATAAGAAGTATACTTGTTGGACATGGCATAGGGAGGGTGATCCGAATGAGATGGTGCGTGACGATGACGATACTGAAGATGATAGTGATGCTGATAGACCTGTCGAACATAGTGGTATAGAAGAATTGTTAGATGATTTACATCAAGGTGCTTGTTTGAATGTATAAATGAATACTGCTGCATGTGAAAGTAATTCTGATCATAAACAAAATATCCAGCTT
The DNA here is from genome assembly GCF_000442705.2 of Elaeis guineensis. Lineage (NCBI taxonomy): Eukaryota > Viridiplantae > Streptophyta > Magnoliopsida > Arecales > Arecaceae > Elaeis > Elaeis guineensis. Next base: position 91,198,838 of record NC_025993.2, on the reverse strand, counting down.
GAAGTAGAAGGGATCTCTGAATAGTTTGCAAAGCTTGTAAGGGATGCACAAGAGCGACTTTATCCAAATTATACAAAATTTTTTAAGTTAGAGTTTTTGATAAAATTGCTTCATATTAAAATCATGAATCGATAGAGTCAGAAGTCATTTGATCAAATTTTAATATTGATTAAAGCAGCTCTGCCCGATGGAGAGAGACTGTCGAAATTATATTCTGAAGTAAAAATATACATGCAAAAAATTGGACTTGGCATACTCCCATACATGCCTGCAAAAATGACTACATATTATTTTATAAGGATAACGATCAAGCAACTGAATGTCTGAATTGCGGTGAGCCTACATACAAAATCGATAATAGGAAAGGAAAGAAGATACCTTAAAAGATTTTGAGATATTTTCTATTGATTTCAAGACTTCAAAGGTTGTATATGTCCATAAAGACAGCTGAAAAAATGAGATGGCATTATGAGCAGCAGATTTTGGAGGAGAACATATTTAGCCATCCGACCGACTCTTTAGTGTGGAAAGACATCGATGCAAAGCATCCGCACTTTGCGAGTAACCCGCGCAATATCAGGCTTGGTCTAGCGACAGATGGATTTAATCCTTTGGCAATATGGATACCTCTTATAGCATGTGGCCTGTGATACTAGTTGTATACAATGTGTCACATTGGAAGTGCATGAAAGACCATTTATTTTTATGTCACTGTTGATTTCGGATTCAAAAGCATCAGGTAATGAAATTGATGTATATCTACGACCTTTGATTGATGATCTGAAGGAGTTATGGGAAAATGAGGTTCAGACATATGATTCTGTGAGTCGAAGTAATTTTAAGTTGCATACTTTGATTTTATGAACTATAAATAATTTTTTGATATATGAAAATTTATCTAAATGGAGCACCAAAGGATATCTGGCATGTCCAATATGCAATAGGGATGCATCCTCCTTACATTTAAAGTACGGACGAAAAATATGGTTCATGGGTCATCGATGATTTTTTTCTGCTAATCATTCTTGGAGGACCCATTATAATCAATTCTTTGATGGTAAGTTCGATCGACGTCCGTCACCCAAGGAGTTAAGTAGATCAAAAATTTTAGAACAACTTGAAATCATTGAAAATATCTGATTTAGAAAAATATCGGGTACTCGCAAGCGGAAGCGTACTGAAGCTGAGCTGAATTGGATGAAGTGAAGTATTTTTTTCGAACTACCGTATTGGAAGTAGCTACTACTTCATCATAATCTAGATGTAATACACATTGAAAAGAATATTTATGATAATATCATCAATATTGTATTGAATATTTTAAGAAAAATAAAAGATGGTATAAAAACTCGTCTTGATCTGTAAGAAATGGAAATCCGATTGGAGTTGCATTTAGTTCATCGAGGTGAGAGATTTTTTATGCCACCCGCATGTTATTCGCTGTTTGGAGAGAAAAAGAAGAATTTCTGTGGATGGTTCAAAATCGTCAAATTTTCTGATGCATATGCTTCAAATGTATCGCAGTGTGTTGGGAACAACGACGGCAATATCTTTGGCATGAAAAGTCATGACTCCCATGTGATGATACAAGTTTGCTTTCTATAGTCATGCATGGCTATTTGGGTGGTGATGTTCAAACTGCATTGATTGAGCTGGGAGTATTTTTTTGAAAACTATGTTGCCGAAAATTGAAGATTAACTTACTTGAGAGATCAGAGAAAGATATCGTACTCATTCTTTGTAAGTTAGAAAAAAAATTTTCACCATCATTTTTTGATGTTATGGGATATTTGGCTATCCATCTTTCAAAGGAAGCTCTTTTGGTCGGATCGGTACTGTTGGGTAAAAAATACCCCCCGATCGAAGTTTGTAAAAGATCGACCCTTCCAGGGCTTCTCCGACTTCCGACCTTGTGTGGCATCTCTCTGAACCCCCCCAACCGTCTGAGCTTCCGGACTTCTCTGACAATGAGCTTCTCCATCCATCTACCGTGCCACTCCAAAGGCTCTCTAGGCCTCACTATCAGCCAACCTTCTACAGTGACCAACTATTCTCCGAACTTCTTCCGGACTTCATCAATATCCGAGCTTCTTCGACAACGAGGTTTCTACAGTAATCAAACTCCATTTGAGTTTCTACGACGGTCGACCACTTTCAAGATTCTAACCGAACTCCTACAGCGAGCGGTCTACTCCAAACTTCTACTGCGAGCGGTCTACTCTGAACTTCTACTAGAGCGGTCTACTCCGAACTCCTACAGCGAGCAATCTGCTCTGAACTCCTACAGCGGATGGTCTACTCCAGATCTCTACTGTGAGCAAATTCCATTCGAGCCCTTACTGTAAACACATCTCTTCCGAACTTCCATTACAGGTAGACTTTAGCCGAGCTTCTTTGTAGCCGAATCCCAGACGAGCTTCCACATCAGGCGAATCCCAAACGGATTTCTCTAGCAATTAGACTCCTATCGGGCTTCACTAACAGAAAGTCTCCATCCGAGCTTCTACAGCGGATGACTCCCACCTGTAGTATCAACGCCTAAGGTATCCGACAGTAGTAGACTCGCCAGCAGCTTCGGAGACATCCGAGCTTCTCCCAGATCGATGGGATAGAGAGCTATTCCGTCCCATCAGACGTCCCAGCCGAGCTTCAGCCGACAGATCCGAACTCTTTGGCAAGTCACGACAATGGCCACTACCCTGCTCCACTCTCTGCAGCGGATTTTGCGTGGCTCCACTACTCTCTGGCAAGTCACGACAATGGCTACTACCCTGCTCTACTCTCTATAGCAGATTCCGCGTGGCTCCACTACTCTCTGGCAAGTCGCGACAACGGACACCACTCTACTCTCTGTAGCAAACTCCACGTGGCCTTGAACGACCCCTGACGCCACTACTCTTCGTAACAAACTCCGGGCGGCTTTGAACAGCCCACTATCAGGTGGTTACAGACGTCGCTGTCACTTAGTTACGCGCTCCGTCTATAAAAAGAGACCCCCAGATACATTCTTCTCTAAGCTCAAAAACTCTATCTCAAAACTCTACTAAAATTTTCACTCGAGCACTCCATTTCTGTTGAAGCAGAGTACTAACTTGAGTGTTAGAGGGTCTTGCCGGAGCACCCCCAACTCCGGTTTAGACTTCCCTTGCAGGTCCCGGCAGCGGCCACAGTCATCTCGACTCCAGCAACTCCGACTTCGACGGAATTCTGCACCAACAGTATGTATGTATGTATGTATGTATGTATATGTGTGTGTCTATATATATATATGTGTGTGTGTGTATGTATATATATATATATATACACACATATTAAGTTGGTAAAGTCTTTGATTGTTGAATCAATTGAAATAGGATTAAATCTTACCTCCGCTTTTGGGGGTCTAGGGGTATTTTGGAGAGGGCAACCTCAAAACACAAAATGGACTAATCAAACAAAGATAGGAAAAGATTTTAATCGACATACTCATTTTACTCCAAACCAATATTATATATTAATTTATATATACAAAATTATATGTTACTTTATATAATATAAATAGAATAATATTTTATATCTTGCACTAAATAAATTGATATTTATCTGTCTTATTTCTGGATCAAAACTAAGGGTTGAAAACATAACTTTTGAATGTAAACAATTAGAGACTCGAGAATGACAAAAAGTAATAACAATTATTAGAATGACAAAAACCACAAGAAAAAATACCATGATAAAAAGTAGAAATAGAAATAAAAGTAATCACCTCAAGCATGCCTTCATCAATCCTATCCACTTCGACTCTCATATGCCCCAATATTTGCGACAACATAATTTTCATAGGCCATAACTTTTCACGTGCCTTTTATATACACATATCTTGATATTCTACATAATTTTATTTTATACATATTATTTTTTAAAACTATCTTATAATTTTTTATAAATATAATAATATTTATTATAATATATATCCTTCAATATGAAAGCTTTTTTAAATTTTTAAAATTTTTTAACCATTAGTGATGAAATATTTCATAGTTAAAACTTGTTCTAACGACGAAAAAAGCTTATTACGTGGCTAATAGTTTAGTTTTTTAAATTTAAAATTATTATTTTTAAATATTAATGATGAAAATAATTCATTATTAATAATCACAGATTTACAACGATAATACGATTTATCATCATAAATAGTTCATTATTTATGATAAAAATATTCCATCATAAATTATTTTTTATTTTTAAATTTTTAAAATTTAAATATTTATGATGAAAAATATTTTTTCATCGCTAATATTCATATTAGCAATGAAAATATTTTTATCATTAAGAAAATGACTAAGTTTTTGTTTAAAAATTATTTTCATCTAAAAATTTATTGTGAAAAAAAGCTTATTGGCATCACAAATAACTTATTTTTTAAAATTTTATATTTTTTTATTTTTTAATTATTAGTGATGAAATATTTCATCGTAAATGTCTAATTTTTTTGATAAAAATTTTATTTTTATCGTAAATATTTTATTATCTACGATGTTATATTTTCATCATAAATAATTATTCTATTTTAAATTTTTAATTTATCTAACTTTTTAAACTATTAACGATAAAGTTTTTTATCGTTAATATTTTTAATTTATGATAAAAAATTTTTATTGGTCACACATAGTCAAATTATTTGCGACTAAAATTTACATCATAAATAATTGAAAATATCTAATTTTTAATTTTTTTTGACTTATTAGTGACGAAAAAATTTATCGTAAATAATATTATTGATGACGCAAAATTTGATTTCATCAAAAAAATTTTAGTATTTTTATGAAAATAATTTCATTGGTAATATCTCTATATTTTTTATTTAAAAATATTTTCTTATTTATAATGAAAATTTTGGTCGCAAATATTCTATTTATTACGACATAAGTAATATTTTTATCGTTAATTATTTTTATTTATGATGAAAAAATTATGCATCGTAAATATTTTTTATTATCGATAAAAATTTTTACCGTCGTTGACATTGTTATTTGCGATGAAAATTCTATCCATTGTAAATAATTTCGTCGCTAAAAATCTCTTCTCTTGTAGTGTCTGTTACGATGGATTAGTGACGGAAAGGTTATCAGTAACGGCATGTGGACTATTAGTGATGGCAACTAGCCGTTGCTAGTAGTCTGGATTCTTATGGTGATAGCAGAGGTCTCAACAGACTCGGTCCACGATTGCAGCCACAGTCGGCCATAGCTGATGTGGAGGAGTTGAACATGAGAGTCCAAATCAGTTAACCTGATCCAATAAGTTCTTGATCTTGGAAAGACCAAACTTGGACCTCAAATATGGTCAAGGTAGGTAAAGGTCAGCTATGGCTGACCCAAGGGAGATGATTCAAATAAGACAGTAGTCCTAATCCAGAAGGAATCAATCTTCTTATGGTTTTTGAAAAGGTCAGATAAGGAAGAAAATCATCGAGATCAGATTCTGCCTTGAATGGCAATTAATGGTTGAATTTGCATCATGAATGTGAAAGCAACCACCACCAGCATGATCCATGCATAATATCTAGCATCAGTGTGTCTTCTCAATGTATGACTCTTATTTTCCCTCTATAAATAGAGAGAGAGCAGAGACCCCAGGTAAGTTCTTAAGAGGCCTCAAGATGCTCCACTTTCTCTTCGTTCTCTACTTTTCAACAGACTTGAGCGTCAAAAGATCTCCATAGAAAAATCTTTTGGTCAAGGGCTTTTTGCAGGTCTTGCCCCTAGCTACTAGCTACACCAGCATATCGTCCCAGCGGAAGAGTCTTCCATCGAGGATATCTACACATCCACCACTCGCCAAGACCAACTTTGACCTTTTTAACTTGGGTTTTGGCAACAACAGATTAGAATATACTCATTTCAACACCCAACATAGTTAGCCTAATAAGCTGACTCAAGTCATTCCAGCAACAAGGCCGGTCTATTAGATGTGGTTTCATAAACCAAAGATGATTAGATTGTCCAAGTTGGACTAGGGGTAGGAAGTTATTTGCCATAAACTATATTTTATACTATCTGCATTAGGGATGCAAATGGGTCGGGTTGGATCAGATCATAAGTAATCCCGATCTGATCTGATTTCTTGATCGGATCTAAACATTGGATCCAAATCCAACCCAACAGAAGATCAGGTCGGATCAGATCGAATCGAGTCCATGATCAAATTTTTTAGCCCAACGGATCATTCGGGTTGGATCAGATCCATATATAACCTAGTCCCGATCCATAAAATATGGATCCGATTCGGATCCAGATATGGGCCGATTCGGATCTGAGTTATAAATAACGAGATCAATAAGTAGAAGATCTATAAATAAACTTTATTTGCGCTACAAATTTTAATTTTGATATATGAGATTATTAGAGTCCCCGTGTCTCACATTCTTCACTCAAGAACCTAAAAGGTCTAATCACATTTTCTTTCCCATTTCTCCTGACTTAGTTAATTCAAATTCAAAATATTTTAATAAAATTTTAAAAGATAAGGATCTAAAAATTAATAGAATGCCTTTTCAAAATAACAATTATTAAAGTAAGCTTGATCAAAATTAACATTCATATAATATAAGAACAAAAAAGATAAGAAATGAGTTTGGGTCGGGTTGGATCGGGTCGGATCAGATCGGATCGGATTATTTATCTCAAGATTCAAATCAATCCAAAAATCTCCACGCATTGAGTCGGATCGGATCGGATCAAAATTCAGTACATCCAGATCGATCCAAAAATAGAACGAATCTAATTTTAGAATCCGATCCGAATCAACGGGTCTTTCAAAATGATTCAGATCGGATCAGGTAATGGGTCAATCTGATCTATTTGCAGCCTTAGTTTGCATCACATAATTGTGCATGGCGATGATTACAACTGCTCATTTCAATAATAGTGCATCAACATGGACGTTTGACGAACGGGATCTATATAAATGAGTGGCAACAATTGGTGTTATGCATAGCTATGTAATGCATGCGGATATAATTACTCCTCTGGTCCCAACTCGGTGTGGGAGAAGCGGAATAATTCTATTATCGTTGTTTTCAAATTGATATATCGGACACGCACGGCCGGCACATAAAGCATGATGTACGACATGATCAGAGGGGAGGCAATAAATAAGAGCTTCAAACCAAAACGACATTATTATAAACGAAATGCTACTCTTTGGCTCGTTCTCATTCTGATGCCTTTCCCTTCCTCGAGACTGGGGGCTAATCCCCTGTTCAAACGAAACCGCGGGGGGCCTCCTCTCATCTCGCGCGCAACCGAGAGCTTCCACTGCCTCTCGTTATTTCCCTCACGCGTTCCCTCTTCCCCTTGCCCTCTCTCACACGCGCTCCCCACCACACCCCCCCCCCCCCCCGCTCGCTCTCTCTCCCACGTCTCACTCTGTCCCACGCTCCACCTCTTCCTCTTTTTCACTTATTTTTCTCTTTTCTTTCTCCCTTTCTTCCGGTCTCTCTCTGTCTCCTCTCTCCATTGTCCCTCTCCGTATGTGTTGGTAGATATAGGACAACCGTGCCCTCGTTTCCATGGCCTATTCCTTCTCTCTCTTTGTCTCTCTCGACCTCCCCCATCGCTCTCTCCCACGTCTCTCTCTGTCCCACGCTCTCCCTCTCTCTCTTCCCCTTCTTCTTCTACTTCTTATCTTCTCGATCTACCTTTCTTCCGGTCTCTCTCTCTCCTCTTTCCCTTGTCCCTCTCCGTGTGTGCTGGTGGATGAAAGGCAAACGTGCCCTGGTTTCCATGGCCTATTCCCTCTCTCTCTCTCTCTCTCTCTCTCTCTCTCTCTCTCTGTGTGTGTTCTTTTTCATAAAATTTCTCTTGGTGTTCCCTTCTGCGAGTGTGTGCCGCGTGAGGTTGCAGGTAAGGATCCGCGGTGCGCCCTCCAGTCGCACCGCAATGCACAATAGAGTAAAGCTCGTGACTCAGAAATTAGGAAAATAGCCATTTCCTGTTATAACAGTAGTTAATTTAATAATTGAACTTCTCAGAATTGTTGAAGAAATTTTAGAAATTTTTTAAAATATCGATGTAGTCTTAGTTTGCTCTCTGTGTGATTCGGAGATGATTAGATCTTGAAGCATTTTTGTGAACCAAGTAGATTCTCTAGTTGTGACATAAGCATTTGCATGTTATAATACTTGTTTAAGATTAATTATGATAATTTGATGTTATGGTGCTTTAAAAAAATGTATATGAAATTTTCTATCTACATAGAAAATGACTTATCTCTGTAAATTGCTTATTAACTGGATGATCAAATTATCATCATGTATCAAATATGTAAAATTCAAAGTGATATTGTTTAAGAAAAGCCTCGAATTATGTATGCGCGCGCGCACGCGTGCGTGTCACCTGACTCTCAATATAACTATATGTGGAATCAGACTTGATTGCATATCCCATCAAGGGTTAATTGTGGTGACTCTGCCATAAGGATAACCATAGTGTAACCTTGTCACATGGATTAAATGTGGCAAACCTATGATAGAGGTAAGCGTAGTGGAACCCTCGCATGGGTTAAATGTGGTAACCCTGCTATGAGGGTGAGCAAGACGTGACCTAAGTCGTAGGAGCTAATCACGGTCATGTGATCAATATTTTGATTAAAAAGCCCATATCATTCGGGTAAATGTGAAGTAACACAAACTATGGTCCAATGTGGAGAGACAGACATTGCAGGGGTCAAGTACGGTGATAGTTATTAATTGTAGAGTGGAAATTAAAAAGTGGACATCTAGATATAGGCATGTATATAAGTATATGAATGCATAGTACGATCATGAGACTTACTCCATCTCATTCTGATTTCAAGAACTGATTCATTTTGCATACGTCATTGAAAAAATAAAATATTTTATTGCTATATGTGAATCATATTGAAACTAAATATCATGAAATTACTTGTGCAAATGTAGTATAATTTATATACTTTAATTGAGTTCAATCATGTAATTTTATTTGATTTAATTTTATAAAATTGATTAGTTACTTATTGAGTTGGGAAGCTTCTAATTTTTATTTATATTTTTTTCAAATCTAGAGATCAATAATTAGGCTAGTACTAGCTTTCTGAGAAAAGTATGGCCATCTTCATAGTTAGTGTTGTGGCCTTCTTCCGATCCGGGTAGTCAGTCTGGAGCCAACTAGCTGCGTTTGGATGCCGGCCGCGAGAACACCGAAAGATGATATGCCGTCGTCGGAGAAGGTGCAAATAGTCAAGGTCGAGAGTGAGAGCGAGAGTTGCAGTTGGTGTTGGCGATGATCTCCAGTCGACGTCGGGAGAGAAAGAGAAACTGCAAAGGAAATTCCGTCGAAGGTGGCTCCGATAAAGATCCTCCGACACTCAAGTCAGCTAGGCAGCTTAATAGAAAATGAAGAGCAGCAGAATATCAGCATCTGTATTAGCCTCGCATACCTAGAGGGGTCCCCGCTTATCTCTATTTATAGAGGGAGCAAACTAGATGGTGAGAGGATATGTGATCATATCAATCACGTCCTATCGTACGGTGGCACGTGGGCATCTTTAAATATCTTTGACAGCGGACGTGCCTTCTGTTCGGTATACAGGTAGCCGTGGCGGTGGATATTATCACACGTGTGGCATAATTAATGGCTTCATGGTGTCCCATCATGGCATGCAGCCACCACCCAAGGTATGGCCCCTAGATGACGTGACCTTATTGAGATTTGACACCTCAAGATTCGATCTACACTGAGCTCAGAATGAGGTCTAGGATGACAAATAGAGTCCAACAAGCTTAAGAATAGTCCAAACAGAGTCCAGACGGTGAAGATACACATGAAAGAAGACTCGGAGCATGTGGCACGGCCCATGAGGCGTGGAGGTCGGTGACGGCACAGTCGGGCCCGATGGATGCATGCGCAGGTGCAGGAGCGTATGGCCCAATGTCAGGGGGGCCCAGCGCAGGTGCATAAGCAAGCCGGTCCGGCGGGTGCGTGGGTGCCCAGGCCCAACGTCCTGTCATTGTCCACCATGGACTGCAGGGTGCTAGGTGGTCCATAGAGGCTGCATGAACTGATCACACGGTCTACGCATGGTTCAGGGATATTTGTGCATGATCCGATGGTCTAGATTATGTGCGGTCATGATCGGACGGTTGGAACTCAATCCGAGCATGATCAGGCTTATCTAAGGCTATAGTATGCGATCGGATGGCTCTGGTGCGAGCCGATCACGATCGGATGGCCATAGATGATTTTAGATTTGATTTGGACTCGGTATTCCTAGTATAACACTATTTTAAAAATTCTAGAGCCTATATAGCTCTATTGACAAGCCATTTATTGCGTTGAATAACTGATGACGTCCTGAAGGTACAAAAAAGTTTCAAAAGAAATTTCAAAGAGATTTTATAAGAATTTTAGAGCTTCTTGTTGAGAGACTCTTATATAAGGATTGAGTGGTGAGTTTCTTTTGTATTGTTATGCTTTATTCTCTCATAGTGAAGCTTGCACACTCCGTAGAGGTAGGCTTGAGATTGATCCACATATTTATATTGTTTCTTATTTTATTTTTTTTTTTTCTTGCTGCAACACGTGTACCAGATCTTGCACAACAGGTGGTACTAGAGTGTAGGGTGTGGTGGTGGTGATCGAAATAGAAGATAGAGAAGACAAGTACAGTCACAATGGAGATCAACTAATTCGATTGGAGGAGCAATTTTTCTTTATGGCAAGTGAGGGTGAAGGACATGCTTACCCCGCAAGAGTTGATCGATGCTCTCTTATATAAGGAAAAGCTGACTACCATGGATGTGCAGGATTGGAGATGGCTCCAAATGCAGATGGTGAGTACGATCTACTTGTACCTAACGGATGAGATGGTGATCCATGTGCTTGGTGAGTCTTTTTCGATGATGCTGTAGTTGAAGTTCGAGAAGTTATATATGGCGAAGTCTCTCACTAATACTCTCTTTCTTTGGAGGCAGTTCTACCAGCTGCAGATGACTGAGGGATAGAGCGTTGTAGGAGCATCTCAGCCACTTCTAGAAGATCTCACCGTCCTCCTCAATGTTGGTGAGAAAGTTGAGGAGAAGATCAGGGTATTGGTCTTGCTAGTATCGCTTCTCCCTTCGTATGAGTATTGGTGACTATTTTTCTAGTGGAGAAGAGCACCATCAAGATGGATGAGGTCACCATGATGATTCTCCAAAATGAGATTCTCAAGCGGAAGAATTTGATTTCGAGCTCAGACGACAGCTTAATTTTGTCGGTTTCTAGGGAGCAGGAGGTGACAGATGAAGTGATAGGAGATCATGACGAAGGCAGTCCAAGTCCAGGATGAGGGACTTGAGCAAGACCAAATGTTACTGATGTGACGAGTTGGGACATCTAGCCAGAGATTGCTCTCAACTTAGGGATCGAATGAGGGCTACTGCAGCAACAGTCAATAGTGAGTCAGAGGATAATGTCATGGAGATATCTGATGAGCTATCTATTTCTTTCCGGTAATGGATTTTAGATTCTACATGCACCTATCATGTATGTTGAAGGGATGAGCAGTTTGACTCCTTGAAGAGTAGTGAGGGCACTGTTTATCTATCAGATGGATCAAGCTGTACGATCAAAGGCATCGACACGGTCAGCTGGAGGACATATGATGGTGTAGTGAGGAGATTGGGGAAGTTCGATATATATCAATTTCAGGCAGAATCTTATCTCACTGAGAGATTAGATTCGAGAGGCTGTAGGAGGATAACTGACGGAGGAATTCTGAAGGTATTGCACGATGATAAGATTATTTTGGAGGAAAAGAGAAGGATGAGAGGACATTACTGTCTGATAGGGAGTTCAGTGCGAGATGGAGCTTCAGGAGTTAGGAGGAGCCCAGGACGAGGTGGAGTTTCAAGTGAAGGTCAGTCGGGCACGAGATGGAAGACTCGGGAGGATGAGAGGCGATATCACAGGATGAGATTTCTATTGCTGCAAGAGGATATCTCGAGCAGGTCTCAGATCAGGAGGAGCACAGCACATGACGGAGATGGGATCGAGTGATCTGGCTCGATTTTCATGTTTGCCCATCCACGAGACAGCAGACATGCCCCAGGATATGGGGACGAGATGAATCACAGACTCTCAAAGATAAATGAAGGCCGAATATCGAGTCGAGATAGAGATTGTTGAGATTTGATATTTTAAGATTCAATCTACACTGAGCCCACAGTGAGGTCCAAGATGATGAATGGAGTCCAATGAGCCTAAAAATAGTACAAATAGAGTCCAAACGGTGAAGATACGCACGAAAGAAGGCTCGGAGCAATAGCACAGCTCATGAGGCGGTGGAGGCTGGCGGCGGTGCAGTCGAGCCTGACGGATGCACGCACGGGCGTAAGAGCGTGCGGCCCAGCACACAGGCAACATGCGGGCCGACCCAGCGGCACGTGAGCACCCAGGCCTAGCGCCTTGTCGCAGTCCACTATGGACCTTAGGGTGCTGGATGGTCCATGGAGGCCGCGTGGATTGATCATATGATCTACGCGCAGTCCAGGGATATTTGTGTGTGATCTGATGGTTCAGATCGCATGCAGTCATGATTGGAATGCTGGAATTTAATACGAACGTGATCAAGCTTGATCTGAGGCTATAGTGTGCAATCAGACGGCTCTGGTGCGAGTTGATCACAATCGAACGGCCATAGATGGTTTAGGATTGATTTGGACTCGGTATTCATAGTGTAATACTATTTTGAAGATTCTAGAACCTATATAGCTCCGATTGATGAGCCATTTATTGCATTGGATAGCTGATGATATTTTGAAGGTACAAAAGACTTTAAAAAAATTTTAGAGAGCTTTTATGAGGATTTTAGAGTTTCTTGTTGAGAGACTCTTATACAAGAGTTGAGTGGTGAGTTCTTCTTGTATTGTTGTATTTTATTCTCTCATAGTGAAGCTTGCACGCCCCATAGAGGTAGGCCTGAAGTCGATCCATATATTTATATTATATTTTTTATTTTACTTTTTCTTTCTTCCTGCTGCAATACGTGGTACCGGATCCTACACAACAGACCTGATGTGACCTGATGGGATGGCATGATGGCCACACCTGTCGTTCGGCCAGGCTGACGTCTGTGTCAAGAAGTCGGTTGAATGAGCCCGTTGTGGTACGATCCAGTCATCGATTTGGGTAGTTGATAAGGCACCAAGGAAATAGTCGGCCTCCCGATGATGTCGACCTCCTGATGATGTCGCCTCCTCATGAGGTCGGCCTTCGGATGACATCGTGAGATGATCTTCATATGACCTCGTAAGGCTGCCCTCCGATGATGTCATGAGGTCGGCCTCTGATGATGTCAGTCTCCTCATGAGGTTGGCCTCCGGAGGATGTCGTGAGTTCAGCCTCCGGATGACCTCGTGAGGCCGGCCTCCTGATGATGTCGTGAGGTCAGCCTCCTGATGATGTCGGCCTCCTGGTGAGGTCGGCCTCCTGATGACTTTATGAGATCAACCTTCAGATGATGTCAGTCTCCTCTTGAGGTCAGCTTTTGGATGATCTCATGAGGTCACCTCTGGATGACCTCCATATCGACCTCAGTACTCTTAGTTGGTTAGGAGGTGAGGAAGAGGACTAGTCGGCTAAGTGACGAGGATCTATCTCAACACTTGACCCCCAACTCCTGTGTCTGATTGTGTAGACTTAATCGGATAAAAGGAGTTAACCGATATGTGGATCTGAGTTGCTTTTCCCAACAAGTCCAGCCATTTTGTCGTTTCATAGAAATAGATCAAATTTTCTGCTGTGATCATCGATTCGTCATTTGAAGAAACTTTTCGAATCGTCGATTCATCATTTGGAGAAGCTTTTCGAATCATCGATTCATTATTTGGAAAAGCTTTTCAAATTCATTGATTCATCATTTGGAGGAGCTTTTCGATGAGACAGACTTCTTTAGATTTTCTCCTCGATTTGTCAGCTTTGATTTGGATGCTCACAAGCATGCAGTCAGGAAGTTTTATGTCGGTCTTTTGGAGCTTGCTTCCTCTTTCGATCCGTATTATGTGCCCTCTACTGGTGCGGGTTTCTATCGAAGAGGAATGTTGTCATAGATCACTCCATTGAAGAGGAATGTAGTTGTAGACTGTTCCATTGAATCGAAACTTAAAGAAAATATCTCTATTTTTCTTTGAATCAGTTGATCCTTGGTCGGTCGGTAATAAGCAGACCAACCACAACTTATTTTCATCAAATCTTACAACGAACCATAGCTTACATGCTCACGACCCTTGGACCATTACGAGCAATGTTAGCGATTGTCGGATCATGCGGCTCCGATGATTGGTTATTGGCTAAACATGCATTTGTTTTATCACGTGTAATGACTCCATGGCTTATAGACCCTATCGGGCTCGTAGGCACTCGGACAGGTATGTCTTCGGTCGTCGAACTTCACAGCTTTGTTAATTAGGTACTAGCCAAATAACGCAATGATTTCACCAAGATCTCATGTACAACCTAGCGCTGCGGCCTTTGAGCCTTGGCAGGTGCACTTACGGTTGACGAACCCATCCATATACAATATGGTGCTGGGGCTTGAGCCTTAGCAGGCGCACCTATGGTCGATGGACCCATCCCAGCTTCATCAATCGGGTATCAGCGACTAACTCTTCATCGGGTACTAGCCAATAAGGGAGTAGTTGTTTTGTAGATTTTTGAGTCAAAGGAGTTTTTCGAGTCGTCTGCCTCCGGAGTCTCGATGCTTAGTCATTTTGTAGGGGCCTTCTGGTGAGGTGGACTTTCTTGAATTTTTTTCTTTAGATTTTCTCCTCGACTTTTCTCCTTGGATTTTCTCCTCGGCTTTGTCAAGCTTGTTGGAGTTTTTCCTCAAATTTTCTTCTCGGCTTGAATGTACTTCTGTGCATACTTGAGGAGCTCATCGAGGGGAAGGAGACGGACGATTGTCGGAGCCAACATGTGGAGCATGCAGGAGTTGGGATATGGTGATCGTCGAGTGGGTCGAGGACTCGTTCGGTGGGATCATCGAGTCGAGTAGCGGGTCGGAGATAGGGGCCGACGACTGTGTCGGGAAGGCACGTTATGTGGCACTGGCTCCATGGCCACTATTGCTGTTGCTGCTATTGATGCATCTATTGGAGGCATGGACAGCCTCTATCAGAGTCTTCACTTGCTACAAGAGGGCAGCAAATTGTTGGTAATCTGCTGTCACCACCGGTCGTGAGGTGTTTGGCTCTTCGAGAATCATCGGGGGTGCATCACGTCGCGATGAGTGTCGAGCAGAGCTTACGAAAGTATTTTGCACTCTCATTTTGGCCTTGAAGGTTCTTGAGAGAGAAATTTTTTCTCTGCTCGAGCCCCCCTATCTAACGCACCAAACTGTTGCGGCCTTTTTCTGATCTGGGGTAGTCGGTCTGGAGCCGACTAGCTGCATCTAGAGCCAGCCGATGGAAATGCCAGAAAATGATGTGCCATCACCAAAGAAGGTGCAAATAGTCAAGACCGAGAGTGAGAGCAAGAGTTGCAATTGGTGTCCGTGATGATCTTCGCTTGACATGGGAGAGAGAGAGACCTGCAAAGGAAGTCCCGTCGGAGGTGGCTCCGATGAAGATCCTCCGACGCTCAAGTCAGCGAAGCAGCTCAATAGAGAAGGAAGAGTAGCAGAGTATCAGCGTCTATGTTAGCCCCACATACCTGAAGGTATCCCCATTTATCTTTATTTATAAAGGGAGCAAAATATATGGTGAGAGGACATGTGATCATGTCAATCACGTCCTGTCGTACAATGCCACATGGGCATCTTTAAATATCTCTGACAGCGAGCATGCCTTCTGTTTGGTGTGCAGGTGGCTATAGCGGATGCTACGCACGTATGGCGTAACTAATAGCTTCATGGTATCCCATCATGATGCGCAGCCAGTCGCCTAAGGTATGGCCCCTAGATGACATCACCTAATGTGATCTAACGGGATGGCGTGATGGCCACACCTATCATTCGGCTGTTTGGCTGACGCCCATGTCAAGAAGTCAGTTGAATAAGTCCGTTGTGTGATGTGACCTAGTCGTTGATTTGGATAGTCGATAAGGCATCGAGGAAGTAGTCGGCCTTCCGATGATGTCGGTCTCCTAATGATGTCGCCTCCTCATGAGGTCGACCTCCGGATGACGTTGTGAGGTCGGCCTCCGGATGACGTTGTGAGTTCGGCCTCCAGATGACCTCGTGAGGCCGGCCTCCTGATGATGTTGTGAGGTCGACCTCCTGATGATGTCGGCCTCCTCATGAGGTCGGCCTCCGATGATGTCATGAGGTCGGCCTCCGGATGATGTCGTTAGGTCAGCCTCCTGATGATGTCAACCTCTTCGTGAGATCAGCCTTTGGATGACGTCGATCTCCTCTTGAGGTCGGCCTCCTGATGATGTCGGTTCCGGATGACTTTGTGAGGTCGACCTCCTGATAATGTCGACCTCCTCATCAAATCTGGCTCCAGATGCCTTGTGAGCACTACAATAGAAAAGAATATTTGCGATGTAAAAAAAATATCGTAAATACTAAATTTTTATCGCAAATACTTATTTGTGACGTAGATTTTGTCGCTAATATTTAGTCGCTAAAAATGAGATCACAGATAATATTTTACAATAAAAATAAAATTTTTATCACTAATAATATATTTTTTACGACGTAAAATTTATGTCGTAAAATATTTTATTTTTTTAAAATTATTTATGATAAAAAAAAATTATCACAAATATATAATTTTCATCATAATTAAAAGTATTTACGATGAAACTTTCCATCGTGAATAATTTAATAAATAAATTTAATATTTTAAAAAATAAAATTAATTAATTTTTTTTGATGAAAAATTTGCATCATAAATATTTTCATCGTAAAAAAAATAATTTGTGATAAAAATTTTTCATCATAAATAACTTTAAGAAATATTTTTATATTTTAAAAAAATATATTATTTACAACAAAAATCATACATCACAAATGATTGTATTTGTAATGGATATTTCATCGCAAATAATTTTATCACTAATTAAAATATAATATTTTTTTAAAAATAATTTATAAATGTATATTTTTTAATTTATATTTTTAATATTTTTTATTTATAATCAATAAAATTGAAATAAAAAATTCACACAATAAATCCATAAATAAATTTGATCATTTCATTATATTAAAATATAATTATAAAAAAATAAATTTAATAATTACAAGAGGTCTAAAATAAAAATAAAAAATATAAAATAAGTAACTAGCCATCAAGCATCAGCATCTGGAGAAGGAGAACGGTGGAGCACGACGGATCGACTTACTGCTGCCTTATCAGCTCCATCATCTGCTTCATCTATGCCATCCACTCCATCATCTGTATCTGAAATGACTGGTAGGAATCAACGCGTGCAGTCAACTCAACAGCTCACTGTTGATCCTCAGCAATCTGTCTCTGTATCTTCGTCAGTCAGACATCGCAGGCAACATGAATGTCAACCCTAGACGAGCATAAGGATGGAGGAGCTCTCATCCCATATCCTAGCCTCCTAATATAACAGGGTCTTGTACCAAGCATCTGATCACAGATCTCCTCATTTGTAGATGCAGTCAAGCCCTCAAGGGTAGGTTGGGATCTCATCTCTATCATACGATCCTGAAAATTAAAGTTATAGCTATTTTAAATTTATACTGAAAATCAAAATATCGATGCAAAAATAATTGAAAAAACTTACATAAGCTCTTGGCTCCCTACCGTCCACTCCCCTGACCATTACTAGTGGGTCTGCTGGTAGATCTCGATCCTATCAGGAAGCTCGTCACTCTCTACATCTTTCTACAATTTCAAAATAATTATTTAAAATTTTTTAAATAGTTAAAGAGTTAAAATATACTAAATAGAAATTATTTATCATCTACTCTATAAGGCGAGCGAACGGCCTTGAACCCCCACAGTGCGAGATGGTCTGTCTTGCCCGATTGACGCATTTCGGGCACATCGATCCTGTACAGTTAACAGTCAAATTAGTAAGTAACTAACTAATTTAAAAATAAATAATTTAATTATTAAACTCTAAAAAAAATTTGGATGCTTAACCTGATATGTCGGATCCTCATACCTGCGGTATATGACAGTCCAGTCCTCGATACTGATGCTATCATATGGCTGCTGCCGCACTGCCTCCACCCTCTGATCCTACACTACAGCGTACCAATGACGATGAATGCGATGGTAGTAATCTTTAAAATGCGAGCATAAATGATCATCCACAACTCACCGCATGTAATCATGCTTAAAATCAACATATCAAATACAGCCTGCCAATAATAAATATTATAAGAATACAGTACTAATTAAATATTTTACTAAATATTATTTTATCTGTAAATGACTATAAAAGATCTCCCTCTAAGTCGATGTAACATGATATTAATCGGAGAGCATCACAGGAGCATAGCTGCAGCATATGATACCCAGCTCAGTCCACCATAGCTCGCACTATCCCCTAATGTGCGTGGTGAAGCCGGACGAATCTCGATACGGAGACGATGTCCCTCGTGCTCACATCTCCAATGCTCCAGGGTGAGATTCTTTGACGGACTTCACCCTCGCCTCACCACCTACACTGAATTGTCTGAAACAACAACGAATAAATTATTAGTATGATGGTATCTATAAACCTAATAGATACAATTAAAATCAAATTTTATTATATAAAAAATATTAAAATATCACTCGGACCTGCCTCTGCAGTATCCTCTAGCGGCTCTGATGGTACGATAGTGAAAATGAGGAAAGGCTCATCCTCAGGGGGAGATTGAAAACTCGGACGTGGTCGTCTTCCTCCTAGCGCCAGACCTGCAATGTTTAAACCATGCATATAACTAACTTAACATATAAATAAATATAATAATAAAAAATAAAAATAAAAATATATAAATACTAATGAATAGAATTATATTGCATACCGTTATTGCAAGAGAAGATTCAACAAAGAATATAGATCCACTCATTAATATCCATATCCTCCTCGATTTATAGGTCCTCCTCCAAATTACAATAATCAACTAATGTATCGTCTTCTATCTTATCATCATTTATGAACCGATCGTCACCCTCTGAATTCATCCGAATCGGATCTCGATCTGGATCTCGAACCGGATCCCATATCGGATTCCAAATCGAATCCTAATCCGGATCCCAATCTAGATTCACTATCTACAGATTCTGCATATATAAAAACAAACAATTGCTATCTAATTATTTTATCATTTAAAATGACTTACATAATAAATACATCCGAGCACCAACTAATAGGTAAAGATAGATCCTATCTCTTTAAAAAATATATCACTTTTATTGTTACCACAGCTTTGCTCTTTGTTCTATATCCGAGAAACATCTGGCAGCATTTTCCTACAGTTCTCCAAGTACATGATATAGATGGATCATATTTTAACCATATCTAATATGTACTCAAAGAACAAATGAGATAACTGCGATAGAATTTTTCACAATAGAACAAAAAATGCTATGACAATAATAAAAAAATTGATGCATTTCTGAACTGTCCAAATGGGGCATCCAAGAGCCGTTTAGAGTTCGTTTTAGGGATTTTGGGACCGATTGTTGAACGAAAGTTTAAGATTACATCAATGTATGCATTAAATCACTACCATACATCTTTCTATGAAAATAAAGAGATGTATCCGAATCTGAATCGGATCCCGATCCAGATCCGAATCAGATCTCGATCCGAATCCTGATCGAATCCAATGCAGATCTCGACCTCGATCTGACCTGGATCGTGACTCGAATCCCAAACTGGATCCCAACCCCAATCTGATCCGAATCTCGAACCAGATCCGAGTCGATCCAGATCTGATCCCGACCTGGATCCCTATCCAAATCTCAACTGGATCCCGACTCGGATTCGATCCGGACCAGATCCAAGTCGATTCGGACCAAATAGTTCATATGCATTAAAAATTTATTATTTTTATTAATAAATTATTAATTTTTAAAAATAATTTTTTTATTTTATTAATAAATTATTAATAAATCATCCCTCCATCACCCCTCGGGGGCTTCAATGGCCTCGGTGGCCATCTGCGGGAACACCACCCCCCCTCCCCCGACCACTGCAGGCCGTCTGCAGGAACAACCCCCCCCACCCGCATCCTCCACCCGTTGGCCACCGCAGGCCGTCTACGGGAACAAACCCTCCCTAATCCTCCACCCCCCAGCGCCCTTCCGACCCATGGTCCCCGGCCCTCGTGAAACCCTCCCTCCCCTTGCCATCCCCCAACCCTTACAAAACCCCCCCTCCTCCGGCCCCGGCGTGACCCACCCCCGCTAAACACCCCCCCCCTTCCTCTCCTTCCTCCCTGCCCGGGCACCCACCCCCCACCCCTACCTTCCCCGTAGAGCCAAAAAAAAATTTGTTTATCTTAAAAGTCAGTGATGATAGTGTCGACAGCAGCGAGGGGGGGCGCTCGCCGGCGAGGAAGCTCGAGAGGGTTCAATAGGTGAGAGGGAGGGAGAGAGGGAGAGAGCCGGGAGGGTGGGAGAGAGAGCCGGGAGGGTTTTGCGGGAACCAAGGAAGTGACCTAAAATTTTTATAGAATTTTTAGCAATACAATTATTAGTGACAAAAAATTCACGTCGCTACAAATTATTATTAGTGATAAAAATAAAATTTTTATCACTAATAATTCCATAAAATTTGTTTCCCAAAAATTTTTTCCTCTAAAAAAAATTTAACCAAATTTTTTTAAAAAAACTAATTTACGATGAAAATGAAATATACGTTGCTAATAACTATTATTATCAATAAAAATAAAATTTTTATCGCTAATAATTCTTTTAAAAATTTTTTACTCTAAAAAATTTAACAAAAAAAATTCAAAAAAAAATTACGATGATAATTTCAATAATTTGTGACTCTTATTTTTTGTTGCAAATAATCTGCTATTTATGTTTTAAAAAAAAATTAAATTTTTACAGATTATTTGTGACTGAAATTTTATGTCGCAAATAACTACTATTTGTGACTAAAATTATTTTGCATCATAAATATTAAATTATTTACGATGTAAATTTTTTATCATAAATTATTTATTTTTTAAAAAATTTTAATTTTTTATCGATTAGTTGCAACAAAAATTTTTCATCATAAATAATTTAATATTTATGATGTAACTAAAATTTCTATCGTAACTAATAAATTATTTACGATAAAAAATATTTTACATCATAAAAATTTTATATTCTTGTAATATAATTTTTTTTATTTTTCTCTGAATATACTATAATTTTAAAATTTAAAGCCTATCTTCATCATTCATTATCTAAATAATTATCGTTAGAGTAGTGTCACAAAAGATCGCTTTGATCCGATAGCCCTAGCTATGTTGATCAATAAAATTTGATTTCAACGATCACGAATAACCATATGATGATTAATAGATAAAGATCATCGATGGGTCCAAAAATTTACAAGAATGATCTGATGATATTTTTAGCATACTATCAAAATTAACTTCAATCAGATATCATTATCATGATCAATTTAGTATAGGATGATTTGAGCCATTAAATAAAAAATAAGTAATCAAAAGGCAAACAGTATCTAATTATAAAGTAATTTTTTTAGATAAATGATCTTTGTTACTACTTTAATTATTTAGATGGTGGTGATCGTAAAGTTCAAACTACACATATATGAACCATCTAAAATTCTGTCTCTTGATACTCATTCTTAAAGTCCTAAAGTAATTATACTTATACTTTTGTAAGATCTACTTAACGTGGATAGTTTATATATACACGGTTTGAATTTTATAATTATCACCGTACAGATGATTAAAGTAGTAGTAAAGATTATTTATCTAAAAAATTATCTTATAATCGAATACCGTTTGATCTTTTTATCACTCATTTTTTATTTAACGATCTAAATCATCCTGTACTAAATTGACCATCATAATGATATCCAATTAAAGTAAAATTCTACAAATATCATCGAAATCATCATTGTAAATTTTTAGATCCATCGATGGTCTCTATCTATCAGATCATCACGTGATCATTCATGACCATCGAAATCAAATTTTATTGATCGACATAGCTAAAGCTATAGGATCGAGATGATCTTTTATGACGATACTCTAATGATAATTATTTAAATAATGAATGATGAGGATAGATTTTAAATTTTAAAATTATATCATATTCAAAAAAAATAAAAAAATTATATTCGATTGTAAAATATATTTACGATCAATTTTTCAATTGTAAAATATTAAAAAATTTTATGATCAAGAAATTGATCATAAAATACTTAAATTATTTTTTTAATTTATTAAATATTTTCATCACAAATCATCTGCTATTTTTTTTAATTTTTGATTTTTCATTGATTATTATGACCCAAAATTTACATCTCAAATAATATAATATTTCGACATAAATTTATTTTATCATAAATATGGTTATTTGTGATGTAAATTTTTTATCATAAATAATCTACTATTTATTTTTAAAAAAATTTTGATTTTTCTTTGATTATTTTCGATGCAAAATTTGTATTGTAAATAATGTAATATTTGCAACGTAAACTTTTCATCACATGTAGTTCTACTATTTAGTTTTTTTTAAAAAAATAATTTTTCATCAATTAATTATGATGAAAAATTTATATCATAAATAATTAAATATTTATGATGTAAATTTATTTTACATCATAAATATCTTTATTTTATGATAAATTTTTTTATCATAAATAATTTACTATTTATTTTTTCAAAAAAAATTTAATTTTTCATCAATTATTTATGATGGAAAGTTTTCATCACAAATAAATTTATATTTACGATGTAAATAAAATTTTTATCATAAATTTTATTCATTTATGATATAAATTTTTTATTACAAATAATCTACTATTTATTTATTTTTAAAAATTTTTAATTTTTCATTGATTATTTATGATGCAAATTTTGTATCATAATAATTGTATATTTACAACATAAATTTTTGTTACATTGCAAATATCTTTATTTGCAATGTAAATTTTCTATCGTAAATAATCTACTATTTATTTTTTAAAAAAAATTAATTTTTCATTGATTATTAGCGATACAAAATTTTGATCGTAAATAATTTACTATTTATGATGCAAATAATTTTACAGTCGTAAATATTCTCATTTATGATGTAAATTTTTCATCATAAATAATTTATTATTTATTTTTTATAAAAAAATTTAATTTTTCATCGATTATTTTTGATGTAAAATTTACGTTGCATCATAAATAACGACTATTTGCAATGCAAAATTTGATATATGTCATAAATAATATGTTATTTGTGACTAAAAGAGTTTTGCATCATAAATAGTTAGTTATTTATAATGTAAAATTTTTTTCGTCGCAAATAGTGACAGTTGCGATGAAAATATATTCATCACAAATAATTACATCGTAAAAACTCTATTTTCTTGTAGTGGAGGTCGGCCTTCGGATGACCTCCACGTTGGCCCAAGTACTCTAAGTCAGTTAGGAGGTGACGAAGAGGACTAGTTGGCTAAGCGACGAGGATCTACCCCAACATTTGCCTGTTAACTCTGAGTCAGATTATGTAGACTTAATCGGATGAAAGGAGTTAACCGATGTGTGGATCCGAGTTGCTTTTTTCGACAAATTTAGTTGCTTTGTCGTTTCATAGAATGAGATTGAATTTTCTACTGTAATCATCGATTCATCATTTAGAGAAGCTTTCTGAATTATCGATTCATCGTTTGTAGGAGCTTTTCAAATTCATCGATTCATTATTTGGAGGAGCTTTTTGAATCATTGATTCATTGTTTGGAGGAGCTTTTCGAATCGTTGATTCATCGTTTGGAGGAGCTTTTTGATGAGATAAACTTCCTCAGATTTTTTTCTCGGATTTTCTCCTCGAATTTGTTAGCTTTGATTTGGATGCTCACAGGCCTTTATATAGATCTTTTGGAGCTTGCTTCCTCTTCTGATCTGGATAACGTGCCCCTCGCTAGTGCGGATTTCTATCGAAGAGGAACATTATCGTAGATCATTTTGTTGAAGAGGAACGTAGTCATAGACTGTTCCTTTGAATCGAAACTTAGAGAAAATATCTCTATTTTATTGCAGATCAGTTGATCCTTGGTCGATCGATAATAAGCCAACCTACCACAACTTATTTTTGTCGGATCTTACGACAAATCGTAGCTTATATGCTCGCGGCCCTTGGACTGTTGCGAGCAATGTTGGTGGTTGTCGGATCATGCGGCTCTGATGTCCGGTTATCGATCGAACACCACATTTGTTTCATCAGGTGTTATGGCTCCATGGCTTATAGATCCTATCAGGCTCGTAGGTGCTCGGATAGGTACGCCTTCGGTCGCCATACTTCACAACTCTATTAATCGGATACTAGCTAAATAATGCAATGATTTTGCCTATGTCTCATGTACAATCTGGCGCTGCAGTCCTTGAGCCTTGGCAGGTGCATTTACATTCGATGGACCCATCCATATACAACCTGGTGTTGCGGCCCTTAAGCCTTAGTAGGGGCACCTACGGTCGATGGATCCATCCCGACTTCATCAATGGGTATCAGCCGACTAACATTTCGTCGGGTACTAGCCGACGAGGGAGTAGCTGTTTTGTAGATTTTTAAGTCGGAGGAGTTTTTCGAATCGTCTGCCCTCCAGAGTCTCCATGCTTAGTCATTTTGTAAGGGCCTTCTGGTGAGGTGACTTTCTTGGATTTCCTCCTCGGACTTTCTCCTTGGCTTTTCTCCTCAGTTTTGTTAGCCTTGTCGGAGTTTTTTCTCGAATTTTCTCCTCAGCTTAAATGTACTTCTGTGTGTACTTGAAGAGCTTGTCGAGGGGAAGGAGATCGGCAATCGTCGGAGCCAACACATGGAGCACGCCGGGAGTTGGGATGCGGTGACCATCAGGTGGGTTGAGGACTCATTCAATGGGATCATCGAGTCGAGTGGTGGGTCAGAGATCAGGGCCGGCGACTGTGATGAGAAGGCACGCTACACAGCACCGGCTCCTCTGGCCATCATTGCTGCTGCTGATGATGATGCATCTATTGGAGGCTATGGACAGCCTCCGTCAGAGTCTTCATTTACTGCACGAAGGCAACAAATTACTGGTGATCCGCTATCACCATCGATCGTGAGGCACTTGGCTCTTTGAGAATTATCGGAGGCGCGTCATTTCACGATGAGCATCGAGTGGAGCTTGTGGAAGTATTTTGCGCTCTCATTTTAGTCTTGGAGGTTCTTAAGAGAATTTTTCTGTGCTCGATACCCCCTACCTAACACACCAAATTGTTGCAGCCTTCTTTCGATCCAGAGTAGTCGGTTTGGAGTCGACTAGCTGCACCTAGATGTCGATCGATGGGAACACGAAGATGATGTGCCGTCATCAGCGAAGGTGCAAACAATCAAGGTCGAGAGTGAAAGCAAGAGTTGCAGTTGGTGTCGGCGATGATCTCCGCTCGACATCGGGAGAGAGAGACCTACAAAGGAAGTTCCACTGGAGGTGGCTTCGACGAAGACCCTCCGACACTCAAATCAACGAGGCAGCTCAATAGAGAAGGAAGAGCAGCAAAGTATTAGTGTCTGTATTAGCCTCGCATACCTGGAGGATCTCCACTTACCTCTATTTATAGAGAAAGCAAAGTGAATGGTGAGAGGATACATGATTATGTCAATCACGTCCTATCGTACAGTGCCGTATGGCCATCTTTAAGTATCTTTGACTGTGGACGTGCCTTCTATTCGCCATGCAGGTGGCCATGGTGGCGGACGCTACCATGCGTGCGATGTAATTAATGGCTTCATGGTGTCCCATCATGATGCGCAACCAATCGCCCAGGGTATGGCCCCTGGATGACGTGACCTAATATGATCTGACGGGATTGCATGACGGCCACACCTGTCGTTTGGCCATTCAGCTGACGTCCATGTCAGGAAGTTAGTTGAATGAGTCCATTGTATGGTGCGACCCATCATCGATTTGGGTAGTCGGTAAGGCATCAAGGAAGTAGTCGGCCTTCCAATGATATCAACCTCCTGATGATGTCGGCCTGTTCGTGAGATCGACTTCTGGATGACGTCGTGAGGTCAGCCTTCTAATGATATCGGCCTTCGGATGATGTCGGCTTCCTCATGAGATCGGCCTCCGAATGACGTTGTGAAGTCGGCCTTCACAACGTCATTCGGATGACCTCATGAGGCTGGCCTCCTGATGATGTCATGAGATCGGCCTCCTCTTGAGGTCGGCCTCCTGATGATGTCGCCTCCTCGTGAGGTTGGCCTCCGAATGACCTCCACATCGGCCTCAGTACTCTTAGTCGGTTAGGAGGTGAAGAAGAGGATAAGTCGGCTAAGCGACAAAGATCTACCCCAACAGTTAATATACATGATTTTGATTAGTGATACATATTAAAGTGTGGCTTTAAATTATGTATAGATATTTAGATTAAAAGTTGGAGTACTAAATTTTGTAAAATATATCTCTGTTTATGAGTTTAGATAATATGTACGAACTTATGTGATATTTTAGTTTAATAGTTTAGCTATTTTGATAATCACTACCTTCACTTAATTATATGATTTAGATAATATTGATTGACTGATAAGTGAAATAGCTTGCATGCTCATGGGACCAACTTCTGAGTAAAAGCCGGTTGTCATGCCCTTAAATTATATAGATGTAGGGTCTGAGGAATGACAGAAGTTGGTCCAGGAAAATCCTCTCCCCCACCCGTCTTCCACCCACTCCAAAGAGGAAACAAGGCTGGGATGCATGGATTGGGTGCTGACCATGTAAGTTCGCAGCAAACCTTGAATTGCTTCTCATTTCAGAATCTAGCAATCTTTTTCTCACATGTATCTGGATTTCTTTTTATACACACATTTGTTTCCAATGCAACATTAGGCAACTAAATTTTGAACGGTAGCGAGTTTGGTACCTGAAATATGAGCACCCAGACTTCATGAACCAAAAAGAGAAGAACCACTCCTAATCCTCAGCCCTCGTAGCCCTATCCTTTGCGAGCAAATGGTGTCGAATAACAGCGTGAACAATTTTCGCATGCTCCATCCTGCATGGCACCGCAACAGATAAGAAACAGCAATGCTGTCCATTAATCAAGGCACAGTTGCTACACTGGTCTCCCATCCAACTTCCTATGACCCAAACAATGTACCCAATAACATTTCTTGACATTTTACAAGCCTAAAACTCTGAAAACATATCTATAGATACAAGTATCAATTTCTAAATCTTTTCCATAACAAAGTAGTTGGAAATGATGTACTGAAGTCATATCAAGTAATGTCAGCGAAGTATTCCTGAAGTTGGGCAATGGTAAAAGTCATAACAAGCAATTTCTATCATAGTGCAGGAAAAATAACAAACAAACATGCCATTGCATCATGGATTAAAGGGAGAACAGAAAAAGAAAGATGGGTAACTAATTCGTAGAAACTTGGGTTGGATTGACAGGTTGTTCGAATACAAAAATTGCCCACTCACAGATCTGAAGCAGCTCCTAAAACTTTGGTGCACACATCAAACATGTCACCATAGACCAAAAGACTTATATTAATAGTTAAATCATTGCACAACTAGTCCAAATTTATATAAAGAACATATAAAATAGAACAATGTATAAGAACTCTTCTTTAAACCGCTAGCCACCCTCCTTGATCATTAAAAACATTAATAGATTACAGAAATGATTAAAGACATTCATCCTTGGGACCTGAACCTGGTGGATGCAACTCATTCTCGCACAAGAATCACATTGAAATAAAACAGCCATTAAACTTCAAAAATGAAGTCAAATTCTTGACTCTGGAACAGTTTAAAGTAGGAACCTGCAGTGTTGAATATCACTTGTGCATACAACACATACGGCCCAACCAAGCTTTTAGTCTATCTTCACAGATGAGTATATCAGTCTTGTGAACCAGAAGCACGCATAGAAGCCAATTGTGCCAGTCAGTACAAAGAAGGCATATGAGGCAATTAGCATGTAACCAAAGTATAAAATGCCAGAGACTGGCTTTGTGATCTCCAGCTTTGTGAAGAAGTAGAAGGTCGCATAGAGGAAAAGATACAGTGCAGAAGATCCAGAGGTCAGATACGACCTCCACCACCACAAGTAATCCTCACTGCACAGCTGGAAATAACACAGCACAATCGTGATCTCAGCACAGGTGACAATAAGGATGAGAAATACGAGAAAGAGGAACCCAAAAATGTAGTAGAACTGGTGCAGCCAAATGGATGTAAGGATGAAGAAAAGCTCGATGAAGACAGCTCCAAATGGAAGGATGCCTCCAATCAGTACTGAGAAAATTGGATTCATGTACCAAGCCTGTTCAGGTATCTGCCTGGGGATTTTGTTTGTCTTCACGGGATCCTCCATTGCTGGCTTCTTGGACCCCACATAGCTGCCCACAAACA
This sequence comes from Elaeis guineensis, assembly GCF_000442705.2. NCBI lineage: Eukaryota > Viridiplantae > Streptophyta > Magnoliopsida > Arecales > Arecaceae > Elaeis > Elaeis guineensis. The sequence goes on along the minus strand of NC_025993.2, from coordinate 91,170,321 downwards.
CAAGAGGCACCGAGATACCAAACCACAGCAATACAAGGGCAAACATTGTGGTGAAGGGCACAGCACCAGAGGACTTCTGCCCCCATATTAGGGCATTCAAGACAAAAAAGATACCAAAGACAATGCCAGGGAACATGAATGCCGTCCTGAGGGTGATTTTCTTCCATTCTGTACCCTTAAACATCTTGTAGAGACGGGCAGAGGAGTATCCAGCAAAAAGCCCCATGAAGACCCAAAGTAGAAGCATGGCTGTCATTAATCCTCCTCGGTTTGATGGAGAAAGGAAGCCAAGAACAGCAAACATCATGGTTACAAGAAGCATACCAAAGAATTGAACACCTGTGCCAACATATACACACAGTAAGTCCGACTTTGCCGGGGGCCTGAAGACATCCCCATGGACAAGCTTCCATCCTGTCTCCTCTTGAGCTTCTTCTTGAGTTTCCAGCTGGTTGTACTTGGAAATGTCACGGTAAAGGGTTCGCAGCATGATCATGGCCACCATCCCAGAAAGGAAGAGTACGATCATCAAGGAATTGACAATGGAGAACCAGTGAATTTGGTCATCAGTCATCAGAAGATAGGTATCCCATCGAGATGCCCATTTCACTTCACTCTCCTGAAAAAAAAAAAAAGAAAAAATTATAAAAATATCTTATAAAAAATGCAATTTTAAAGAAAATATACAAAAAACTTCATTAAAAGCATATTATATTAATTAAACAATCATATACATGCTAGACCCAGTTACATTTGATCATGTTACCAGGAACACATAATACTTGACAATCTCACCTCAAATGCAACATCATATGTGAGTACAATCTCCTTTGCTTCAACCTCTTGGGGAGAATCAGAATTCACAACCAAGCGTTTGGCATGGGGATCACAGGTGCTCAGGCGCGTGTTAACACCATTCCAGTCACCTTCATACTCATGTTTAACACTGCAATATGCATATATTTATTCAAAGTCCACATTGGATGAAAAGAATAAGAAAGAGATGTTTCTGCAAAATTGTAAATCTAAGAAAATATAATGCCATAAAAGTTAAGATCAACCTGAATGGCTTAACCTCAAATCCCACGATCCTTGCAAGATCTGCTTGAACATCCCTATGATACTTAACTACAAAAGATAAATGATTGTGGATAAAATACTTTTCATCCTTGCTCTGCATCAAAATGAAATTTTAGTCACACAACCATTCCATCATTTCTTCTTTTTTTTTTTTTGGTGGGGGGGGGTGGGGGGGTGGTTGGAAGAACAAAGGAAAGGCAGTTTAATTGTGTTATTATCATATGTACTTACCCCAGTATATGGGCCTTTGACACCAACATGGAACCCATGTTGATACACTGTAGGGGAATCCTGCTCGAGTCTTTTTATAGGAACAACTAGAGGAAGATTGTCAAGAACCCTGTAATATAACATGTCCATTCACCAAATAAATAATACTAGGATTTTCAAAATACATTTTAAATTGCATAAAAGGCTAGCTAGTTGACATACATGTTGACCCGATACTCATCCTCTATCTTTTCCTTAAGGTCTTTGGCATCTTTGTCATTGAGTGTAATCTTGCAAACAATTTGACACATGTGTGGCTCTCTCATCTCAAACTAAAGCAAGGAAAGAAAGGAAAAAGAGGGGGAAAAAAGGAAAGTCAGAAAAATCCTGACCGGAGTCCATAATATTGGAAATAAAAAATAGCTATAAAATATAACAAAGAGACTAACCACGTAGGGAGAGTTTTCAATACGATCACCACGAAGAACTTCCCCAAGATTCTCTGCACTGTCGACTATAGTATCTGGTCTACAATAAGGTAGTGAATAATAGGAGTATGGAAGCTGAGTTTTTGTGGAAGTTAATTTGTTCACCTTCACATAAAGTGGATCTTTCTGCAGCCAGAACATGTGTGACTCAGCAACACAAATTAGTGCACTTTAAAAGGGTAAAAAGACCAAATTTAAAAATCAAGTCAATGATAACAAAGAACTACAAAAAACTAAAGTTTGTGGATATAATACTAAAAAGAAGTACAAACACCACAAAATCATGGAATTCTACAATGGTGTAATTGGATAACTAAACAAAATTACCAAAAAATTAGCAAAAGTTTGAGTAGGTATTTAAAAGCATAGAAGACACATGTTCAATTAGATAGAATAACAAATCAACCACCACTCTTAGATCCTGCAAGTTGGCATACTGCCCCACACATACCATAAATCTGTTAGGCACAAATATAGAAATTAGACAATTTTATTTTATTTGGAAATTAGATAATTTTATTTCTTTTATATAGATTCTAGGACTAGAATTCGACTCTGGTAATCTATTTCTACGTGGACTCTTCTTAGGGTTTTGGGTCTATACAAACTCATCGCTACGTAATTGAGAATATAATTTGCATTATTGAGATTTTAACTTTTGAGAATATTGAGCTATCCCCTCTCTTCTCCTCCTCTTTCTTCCTTCTCTTCTGTCCCCCCTCTTTTATTCTTCTCGTTCCTTCCTTCCTTCCTATTCTTCTCTTTCCAATTCCCCTTCTCCTTCTCCTCTCTCATTCTTGTTCTATCCTGCGTCAGTTTGGTATCAGAGCACCCCATTCTCCCTGCCTCCCAAGCCTGTCCTGCACCTATAAGGCTTGATAGCTATTTGTTATGGGGTTATGAAAGATCTGGTGGAGGAAGAAGATTGACCAGAGAAGAACTCTTAAGGTCATGCCTTCTTGTTGGTTAACTTTCTCTGTAGCAAAATTCAGACTAGAGTTAATGGAATGGGAGAGGCTACAAACAATTTAGAAAGTGTTGTAACAAAAAATGTCTCGCATGATGTGAATCCATTCCCATCCCAAACTTATTCAACTTAAATACTTCATTTGAGGTCTTCCGATATCGGGCTCATAAAATGGGTCACCCTTCATAAAAACATAAACTTCTTTTCCTTGAGGAACTGTCAAGGTAGAGAATCAATCTAGCTAATATGGCAAATCTGGCAAACCATAAGCAAGAAGAGATTGGCAACCAAAATTATATCATACGTATGTGAATTTAAATAGATTCTATTTTCAACAAATGTGTATTGTACAGGCTCTATATAGTTTTTTACTGGCAATTCATGCAAGTCCAACAAATACTCTCCTTTTCTATGCTTCGACTGTCAGATTTAACCAATGAGCTGGGACAGATAGACGACCTCCTGCACATATCTGAATGTCCGATTCTTCTGATGCACCAAAGGAACCATCATAAATTCCTATCATCTTTATGTCAATACTAGCATATAACCCACACAATGCGCAGGGTGCAGTTTTTTTTTTTTTAATATATATATTAGATATTAGATTGCAATGGTTGTCACAGTGAATTTAGAGAGGACCTTATAATTCATATTGGGCTTGACCAACCCATTTAATTACAAAAGTGAATAAATCAGCCAAAGTTACCTCCTTGGATCCCACATAAACTTCATCACTGCCTGAAGGTTGGATGAAGGGAACCTCTTATATATCACAAAGGAACTTGGAATTTACTATTCTTGCTTAGTCTATTTGGTTCATTTATTGTATTATCATCAACATCATCATTTCCCATAGAGTTAATGGCCTAGGTAGATATCTTCAAAGCATTAAAACGTATGTTGCTTATTTTCTGACTTGCAGCAATCTACCCATACCTTTAAACCTTCCTCCGATAGAAGGCCTTTACAGTTCAAGAGCTCGACTAAAAGTAATCTACACAGAAATGACAATATCCATTTAAAACATCGTAATGACCAGCTCATTACCCTACACTTACCCCACTCCATCTCGGTCAGAACCTTGGCTCTTATGCAGCTTGTCAAAGCTCACACAAATGCTTTGGTTGAAATGTAACTCTTACGGCACTATTGGCAGCCCATAATGGATACCAGGATGCACAGTTGAAAAGGAAAAATATTAATTATAAGAGTTGAACACATTGATAAGATTCAAACCTGGCCCAAATCCCAATCTAGCATAGATTTCAATGATTTCATCCTATCTTCTCAATGTATCCCCTGCCCAGCTGTATGCATTGTGTGCTTGTGATAGACAATTATTTACCATAATGTATATCCAGGGCCAAAAATCTATTGCCACCCTACATTCATGTGATGTTTGGCCCTTGCACATGGACACAACAAAGGAATCTTTATTTGGAAGAAAATTTAAATCAAAGGCTTTTTTCCCTCAAGTTTCCTTAGATATTATATGTTGGTTGAAGATTTGAATTCAAGGCAGTATGCTAACTCTCCACACCATTATATGTTGATTGATTATATTCAAGGCATTATAAGTTTCATAGTCTATCATAAGCTGGTTTTTATTAACTTTTATTAATTAATTCTAATTAACATCTTGCAAACAACAAACTTAAAATTTCTATGCTACATGCAACCATAGTGCATATTTTTTATTCAAATATCAGAAGTGAAACCAAATTTTGAAAATAAATATTACTTAAAACTATTGAAAACGTGCAGACAAAAGTAAATCTGACCATAACACAATATTGAAGTACAGACAATCTATATCAACAAAATGATCTCTGGAAAAAAAAAAAAAAATGCTTGCATGTCCCTGCATCCTCAATACAGAATTTACAAAAAATATGCTTGCAAAATACTTCCTTTTCCCAGCTTCCATCACCTCCAGAGTCATGGTGCAAAGTGCCCGCAACCACTTTCTCATAATTAACGATGCTATAACTATTGCTATTAAATGTTTAGTACTAGTTGTTGTTATTGTTAATATTACTATTGATTTTAAAAAACAATCAATTGTTATTCTTATTATACTTAGTATAATTTATTTATTTTTAAATAGTCAAAAATAATAAATCCTTTATGTGCCTGCACATGTGGGCTGAATAGGGATATCAATGGGAATGGATACCCAAATATTTTATCCATATCTGAACCAAACAGAATGGTTTTAACTAAAACTAAATGGAGATGGTTTCGTTGATGGGTTTAAAAGTTAAAAACCATCCGATTTGGGTTTCAAGTTTGGTTACAGTTTTGATGATTCTCCAACCTGAAACCAAACCCGAAATCAAAACCAACATCAAACCCAAAACTGCAACCAAAAACTGAATATACCCAATATTTAATACCCTTTATATTTTGTGTAAATTCAAAATATTATATTATGAATTTGGCTAGATTATGGATTATATTATGAAGATTATGGATGATATCTTCAATTTGGTTGTTTATATGTGAAAATTTTGAAATAAATAAGACAAGTTAGCAACTTTTGGTTTTTGGTTTCGGATCCAGTTTTGCAAGTTTTTTAGTGGCAGTTATGGTTTTTTATTTAAAAACTAGTATGGTTTCACAATTTTAGGGCTGGTAGTGGATTTCAGTTTCACTGTTTTCACTACCGCACCGAATCCGCCCTGTTAACATCCCTAGAGCCGAATACTGCATATATGTTTTATAATCCTTGATCACATGTGCCTTTGTGTGTGTGTGTGTGTGTGTGAGAGAGAGAGAGAGAGAGAGAGAGATGTGCCAAGCCATTCCATATGTTAATCAAAAGTGAAATGCAGAAAGAGAACTAAAGAAGACAATAAAGTGGGCAAAAAGGAAGAAGCATCTCAGAAGAGCAACAAGTCTAAACCATCTAGTTTAGATCCTCTGTAGTGCGACTTTTGCACCGCAAAATCCTATACCATCGGGGATGGCTACCACCCCATCCATCTTGGAGATAGGTGGCTCTCATTTATCCCAAAAGATGTCCACACACCATTCATTGCGATACACAGTGCGTCAAGAGTTAAAAGAGAGCTGCACACCTCCAAGATAGATGATATGATGACTATCTACGATAGTACTGCACTTTGTGGTGCAAAAATCACATCATCGAGGATCCCTTTTCCTAAATCATCAAGCTTTGTAACCCCAAAAAAAAAAAAAATGTCATGGCTCAATAAAAGAGCACAACCCACAATAAAATAAACGGCCCAAATCCAAACCACCACAATCCAAGTCAATATGTTGGATTGGATAGACTAGGCTCTGCACCATCCAACCTATTAACTCAAGTAATGGAATCTTTCCTCCATGTATCTTTCCCTATATGCTGGGATGTCAGTATGTGCCCTAAAGATAGTTGGCTCACTGCTCCCATGCCCTACTTCGCCACTTCGACACCACCACCGAACTTTGGTCTGCTACCTACAATGCCCACCTCAATCTCATGCGCACGCATGCAAGGAGTGCTTCCAATTCACCAGAAAGAAAGAAGGGTGGGGAGTTGTTCCAATGGCGGTATTGCTATAGAAAACAAACATAACACAGAAAAAGATAAAAATCCTAATTAGATGAATGGTTCAGCTACAGAAAAAGATAAAAATAAAAGAAAGGGAAAAAAACCCTTAAACCAAGCCCACGGAAAAAGAAGGACGCTCCTTAGTTTTATTCATCAGCAAGAGATGTGATTGCACTCAGAAAGAAAAGAAAAGAAAGACTGCCAAGCCTCCTTATTGTGTTCTTGGGCATTGAAGCGACCAAACTCTTTGATCTCAATGCTGTTTTAGTTGCCCTCCGAGTCATACATGCCTCCAAGGGTGGCCATCGCAATCAAACCCTCTCCTTTGTGGAATTCGAAAGGCATAGAGATGGTCGATGAAGAGCAGCATAGAAAGAGTAGGAGAATAAAGAAATGGGGGTTTCTTTTAAAAGAAACCATCTTCCTCTTCTCTCTCTCTCTCACGCACGCGCACGCACACACACATACATGCATATACATATATATATATACACATATATCATATACATATATATATATGTATATATACATATATACGTATATATGTATATATACATATATACGTATATACATATATACACACACATATATATCACATACTGTATATACACACATGTTCGAATGGTATATATGTATGTATATATATATGTACACATATATATATATGTGTTATATACATACATATATGTGTATATACACAAGATTTTAAATCCCATAGGACAGAGATGTCCCAGTACCTTCATGGAACAAGATGCCCCGCTATCCCATCTTGTCCCGACAACCATCCCGATCATACATCCTGATAAATATCCTCCATCTCTCTCTCTCTTCCTTTTTTCTTTCTTTCTTTCTTTTTTTCTTTCCTTCCTTTTTTTCTTTCTTTTTCTTCTACCTTCCTTTTGTTCCATTTTTTTCATTTTGTCATCCCTTCTTCTCGTTTTTTTCCTTTTTCTTCTTCTTTCTCTTTCCTTTCTTCTTTTTTCATTGCTTTCTTTTCTTCTTCCTTCCTTTCTTTTTTTCATTTTTCTTCTCTTTTTTTTCACTCTTTTCTTTCTTCATTTTTCTTTCTTTCTCATCTTTTTTCTTTTTTTCCTGCAAGGATGGGTTTTGGAGTCCCGATCCCATTTTCTCATAGAAACGGAATGGAACGAAACAATCGGGACACCTCCATTCCACCGGGACATAAAATTTGTATATACATACATACATACATACATACATATACACATTCATATACATATATATGTGTGTGCATGTGTGTGTGTACATACACACATGTATGTATACAGATATATACGTATGTACACACACACAACACCACACACACATATATGTATGTATATATGCATGTGTGTGTGTGTGTGTGGGTGTGTGTGTGTGTGAAAATATGAGTATATGATATATGCGTGCGTGCATGCGTGTTTGTGTGTGTGTGAACATATGAGTATATGATATGTGTGTGTGTGTGTGTAAACCTCCTCAATCAGGCTCATGATTAATTTAGTTCTCTTTGCCTTCCCTTTGTATGTTTCTCAAACTCTAGAAACCTGCAAGTCCAGATAATCCAAGGGAACCTAGAACAACAAGAGCTTCCATGAACAAATACTACATAGTCAAGTTTCATATCGATCACTCATGTAACAATACGGGTGTTGATTCTCTACCAATCATTTACTGCCAAATTTGTTGGAAGTCTCGTGGCATATTGATGTTGATTTCAAGGAGTCCATTAAGTGACACTTCCACAAGCCATGGCAGTGATCACATGGAAGCTATGTTTTCTGCAGCATGCTGATTGAGTACGATTATCTTTCTTTATAATGTTCAATCAATCTATTTATTGTTGCATATTTTACCCTGCTTTGGAATTGGAATTCCTTCTCAAGGCAGCAGAAGGCTTTTCATCTAGTAACCAACATTGTTACAGCCTTCTACATGCAAGCATCCAAAGTCCTACATTTCTGCAAATCCTTAGGTTGCATTTGGTAGCTGACAATCTATCTAGATTGATGGCAATTTAAAGGGGCCCCACCGAATTACTGCGTTTGGTACGTTCTTTGGATGGCAATTTGGATTGACTTGGCAATCCAGATTACCTCCCAGAAGGTAATCTAGATTACCTAAAAGAATGATGGCTATCCAAATTATCGAATATTTGGTAATCTAACAATGAAATATTTCGACAAAACTGCCCTCATCAAAAAAAAAAAAACTAAACCCCTCTTTCCCTCTTTCTATCGCGTGAAGCCACTCATGCTGTTGCCTCCAAGCCCTAGCCACCAAAATCTCCCCCTCTCACCTCGCCTCCGGTCGACTCGCCGCCATTCAACTCATCGCTGGTGACAGCTCTTCGACCGGAGGGCCAAGGTGCGGTGGCCAGAGCAGCACGGGCAGCCAGAGGGCTAGGGTGCAATGCTGGAGGCACGACGGACTGGGAGCCGCGAGGATTGGGTTGCGGGGGACCGGGAGGGTGGGTGAGGGTGGCCGTGCAGGGGGGTGAGGGCGACGATGGAGGCAGCCATGAGGGGGCGCAGGGTGCGGGTTTGTCGAGAGGCCAGGGGGCGGTGCCAGAGGGTGGAAGGAGCAGACGGCCGGGGGCGATGCCGGAGGCACGACGGACAGGGTGCCGCAAGGGGTAGGATGCGCAGAGCAACCGAGGGCCGCCGAGGGTGGGGGAGGGGTGGAGGGGTGTGGCATGCGAGGGAAGGAGAAGGAAAAAAATAAAAAAATAAAAATAATAATAATAATAAGTATTAAAAAATAATAAAAAAATTTCTTTCAAATTTTTTTCATAATAATAATAGGCACCGAATCATCTATTTTGATAATAAATAATTTTTATAATTAAAAAAATTACATAAATAGTTTAATTATTTTTAAATTTTAATATATCGAAAAAAATTAAATTTTTTAATATATATTACATAGATTGATCTGGCTAAAGATTTGGATCACTGTTTTTACTAAATATATGTTAAAATGCTAAACTAATAATTTGATTTAAGGATATTTTAGAAATTTGATATTACATTACTAGTAATTTGATTGTCATACCAAACATGTTAATCAAGATTCTCAGTAATTTTACTGCAACATTATCTGCGTGTACTAAACACAATAATCAACATTACTGGCAATTTAATAGTGGCAATCTATCCAGCAGGTAATCCAGATTACCTTTTAAGATTGTCTGGCGATGCACCAAACGCAACCTTAGTGTTAACTTCCACTTATGCTCACTTCAAGCTTACATGACTTGTAAACCTTTAAGTGTGTCTCTTCACTTAGAAATCAACCACCATTGCAAGGTAATTAGATTTCATATAATCATACAAGATCATCTCACACAAAAATTGAATGGCTTCCTAAAGAGAATGCAGAGAGGAGAAGTGAAGCTCCTCAAAAGATAAGGATCATGAAGCGACTACATCACGAATTACCATAAAATAAATCATTTTGTTGTTGCACTTTCAATAAGCACAGATTTAACTAATCAATAAAGTAATAAAGTAATAATGATTCAATCAAATTTGAGGCTGATCTTCTTACATAACATAATAGAGCAATATAAGATGATTGAATCAAGAGGGACATCATGGAAGAAATAAGGAGTAAAGTTTAGGAGTAACTTGGGGAGTTGTTTGAAGGAGGATTCGGTTGCTAAGCCCTCCCAAACTCAAACTAATTTATGTCACATTAATTCCCCTCCACTCTGCACCCCATCTCATGAAGAAAAAGAAAAAAAAAAAGTAAAAAAGAAGGAATGAATTTTCAGCCCTTGGTTTCCACTGCCCATTTCAATATTAGGACTTGCTTGAGTTTCGCTTAATTTTTATTCCCACACATGTATTTCACACATTTGTGGCTTGTTTTATCCATGCTTATGCCCGTAGTATGCACTTATGAGTTCTGTTGTTAGAATCGTACAAGTCGCGATTCGACTTGTCCGATTCACGACCATTCAAAGCCCGACCGAGTCGAACCGAAAGGAAGAATCGGGAAAGTAAAGGAATCGCACCAGAATCACAGACTCGTCAGCAGAATCGTGCGACTCGCGGGATCATCCGATACTGGCAAGTCAGAAAAGGTAAGTTCTCAGAATCCTGATTTGTTGTTGGTCGTTGTTTTTAGAAGCCGAAGAGTAAAATTTTGGGAAAGAAAAAAAGAGAGATCAGATCTTGGCAAAATCTACTGAAAATCAAAGAGATTTGAAATCTATTCACCTTCTCCGACTGCTTCTCCGTCTTCTCCGATTACTTCGAGCCTTCGAAGACTACAGCGAGAAGAGAAAAAGGTCGCATGGGGAAGAAGAAACCTCGAAGCCTTCGAAGCATCCCACGAGTTCGTCGTTGGTCCGGTAGGTGCCATGATTCTCTCTGTTTCTCTTCCCCAAAGCCTCGAAGCTTTTTTTTTTAATCAGACCAAAGCGGAAAGCCTTCTTGCCTGATCTCCCTGTTTCTCTTCCTCGAAACCCCAAAGGTTTTTTTTTAATCGGACTGAATCCGTCTTTCCAATCTCCTTTTCTCTCTTCTCCGAAGCTGTCAATCTCCTTGTTTCTCTTCTAATCTTCCCTGAAGCCACCTATGATGTTCTTTTTTTTTATTGGACAGAAGCTCTCGGTTGTGGACTTATGGTTTCTCAAAGCTTCTAAGCCGAGTAGCTAGTCCCTTTGGTTTTTTTTTTTTAATCGGAGCTTGGGCTGGTCTCGTCGCCCCTTGTGTAGTCCCGTGGCAGCTAACAAAAAACCTCTTTGGGTTTTGTGTAAATCATGAAACAAGATCTCTTGTGTGGTCCCATGCCAACCACTTAACAAAAAAAAACACTTTAACAGGATTGTATTGCTTTTTTATAATTTATTTTTTAATAGAAATTGATTTTTTAATAGGGATTGCCTTATTTTTTAAACAGTTCAATTTTTTTAATAATTCTTATTTTTTAACTAGGATTGACTTACATACTTTACCATGGAATTCTTTACTATTGTTTTATTGAATAATGGTACCTAGAAGAAAAACTAATTATTATTATATTTTTTATCATTTTTATAATGTTAATTTTATTTTTATGCTAATATCTATTGTTTTATAAAAAATTGAATTTATTACTGAATCTTACGATTCGAATCACGATTCGAGTCGCAATTTGAGTTAAGGCATGGACGATTCACGAGTCGAATCCCAATTTGACAACTATGCTTATGAGTTATTTTATACACACTTATACGAATAACAAAGACTTAAAATTGAAAGGCATTGAAAACATGAAACTAGATTAAAATTTTGGGTCAATAGACTGTAATCATTAAATGGCTGGGGCAAGCAAAGTTGAAAAGTTAAGCCACCAAAAAAAAAAAAAGAAACAATGAAACTACCAGACAATAGTAAAACCATGGTTTTAAATCCCATGGAAATGGGGAGTCCCAGTTTCTCCACAAAATGGGAGGCCCTGTTGTCCTGCCCAATCCTAATTGCCATCCCCATCTCCTCTTTTCCTCTTCTTTTTTCCTTTATTTATTTATTTCTTTCTTTCTTTTTCTTCTTTTTCCTTTCTTCTTTCCTTTTCTTGTTCCTTCTTTCTTTCCTTTTCTTCTTCTTTCTTTCCTTCCCTTCTTTTTCTTCTCCCTTCCTTTCTTTCATTTATCCTCTTCTTTCCTTCCCTTTTTTCTTTTCTTCCTCCTTCATTCCTTTCTTTCTTTTCTTTTTCTTTCCTCACGTGGATGAGTTTTAGTCCTGCCCTCAACCGGGTCCCATTTTCTCACAAAAATGAGATAGGATAGCTGGAACACTCCCATCCCGTATTAACTTGTAAATCCACATTAACATTGCCTCCCAAATATTTCTCCATGAAACCAAGGCATTTGGAATGGGTCCTAGTGTGTGCCTTATCACTCCTTCATGTTATAACCCTCTCGTCACTTTATCAAATAAATCTTCCTAGTTTATGAATTTAAAAGCTACTACTCTCAAATCTTTGATTTCAAGTCATCCTCTCTCCTACATTGACTAGCTCTAATTTCCTAACAAATGTGAATTTCATTTTTCAACTTATTCTTACACAGTTTCAACAATGTTCACTAGATATCAGACCCAACTCAAACAAATTGTAAAACAAATATGCTTGTACTAATTTATCTCACCAAGTGGTTTTTTTTAAGAAGATTAGTACCACTACTACCAAACTTCTGGTTCTTAAGATCAAGAATTTATAAATGATTTCCTGGGAGATATAACTATGAACATTTCTAGACAACTGCCATTATCGAATGAAGTAAAATCTAATGCTATTTTTCAAATCAATAATAAGTTAAAAAAACCTATAGTAGCCTTTCCACTACTATGATGTAGATATTGTAAAGACAGATGAAACTGGTATGATAAAGCTAGAGCATGTCTGAATCAAGAATTCCTTTAGGTCTGACATATCACTAAAACTACTTTCATAGTAAATGTAATTTGTCAAATTATAGGGGTTCAATCGTGCAGATGTATGGATTCTTCAGACCATGCATAGATCCAATAACCAACAAAACCAAAAGCCACAAAGAAGCCAAAACTAACCATCAACAAACCAGGTCACGTTGGTGAGACATTTATTAATTCCAAATGATGCAATATAAAAAGAGAACGCATGCAAGAAAAAATATCTAAAAAGCAGCTTAGTATTCAAGATCAAAAGAAGTATACACCACGACGAGCGTTACATCAAACCCAATCATCAAGAACTAGAGTTACAAGCCAAAAATAACATAATAGCAGCACTTATGGCTCGAGTGGGGCGGCTAAACCCAGGTCTAACCAATATATGAAAGATCTACTAACAAATCGCATCAATCAATTTGTCATTTATACGCCTCGCCTCCATCAAATCTCACGTCTAAATCAAGAAATCAGCAGCCTCGAAAAACACGCATAGATCGAAGAAAATGCCCGAGAACAAGCAATCCGCTATCAAGCTCCCGAATTTAAATCCAAATCGAAGCGCACAACGAAAGTTTTGGAGTGAAAGAAGTCCAGATCTAAAAGAATGGCATCACCGGAAACGGAATGGACCAGACCTAAACCTAAGAGAAGAGAAATCGAGCGAAGGAGGACTGACCTTCTGGAAATCCGCGGGTGCGACGCCGGGGAGATAGAAGCAGTGGCCGCCGGTGACGGAGGAGAGCACGAGTGCCAGCGCGATCCACGGGAGGACCGCCAGCCATCGAGAGATCGCCATCGGAGAGATCTACGAACAGGAGACTCGAGGGAAAGCTAGGGTTTCCCGGGGGAAGTTGGAGACCTTCGGGAGATCTCGGAACGCGAAGAACAAGAAAACGAGATCTAACGCCACGCGCTCTCTCAGAATCTCTCGTCGCACCGAGCAGTGGAGAACCAGGAATTAAAAACTCGTGAATCCCGATCGGCGCTCGGCCCACCTGGCTCGCGTCGATGCCAAGGAAGTAGAGGACTAGAAATATAATAACCCTGATCTTTTCAAAGAATTACAGGATCGCCGCAAGGCTTCGACTGAGAACGCGGTCGTCCGTCGTGTTATCACGGGATTACCATTTTGTGAAGTCACTGTTACCGCGGCCGTTACAAACCAAGATCTCACTTTGAGAAATAAATACGAGACGGATCATAGGTGTGTATATAATTTTTTGTTTATTTTTAAATTACTTTTCAATGTAATATAGAAATATAATAAGTTATATTTCAAATTTATGTAGGTTTGCAAAAATTATCATGGTACCATTGTGCCATTACAACAACTGTTGCTTTAAGATATGCAGTAATTACACATGTGAAAGATAGAATATAGATAATACTAAATTTTAATATGATAGATATACTGATTAGCTTGAGTTTACATTAAAACTAAATTAGACATATACAATTATTCTATATAATATTAAATATGTTTTTAAAATTATTTTTATTTTGTATATTTTATTTTATTTTATATTAAAAAATTATGAAAATTAGATATTTTTAATTTCAATTTATATATAAATAAATTCTTTTTGAACAGTTATAGTATTTATATAATAAATTAAAAGCCATTATTTAGAGCCTAAAATGATTTGTTTACATTTTCAATGCAGGCTTTCTTATCCTGTTGATTTAACTAATATGAGCTTTAATTGAGAAGATTTAAATCCGGCCATAAATTCTAGTGCCCGTATGACAGGTAATTAAAAATCATTACTCTATACCCTGCAATTAATTAATATATGACTTTAATGCATTGATTTAATTAATAGATAAATTTTTGTTTATTAATGATAATATAGAATTTAAGAAGATTTAAATCCACTCATTAATATTAACCAAGTGAAGAACTTAATGCCAGCACTGCCTCTTATTCGGTAAAAAATAAAATAAAAAATGGAGAATATAGATTCATGATTTATAAAATGGAAAGCGGTCAATATGGTACTTTTCTTATAAATGCACCCTCTTTTTGCCTGTTTGCCCAAACTTTGAACGGAGAGGGATGGGTATAAAAAAGGAACTCATCGACGCAGGGCCTTCTATTGCACAAACCAGCAAAATGACATATCAACTTGCAACCCTTTGTGCCACCATAATGGGTCCCATGTTCGCACTGCATGTCGGCTCAACTTCTGCTGGTCTTTGGTCAACACTAGAAACAATTGCCGAAAAATAGTTGGTGGCGGATCTGGGTTATTGTTAATTTTGGTGATGTGTATATAAATGAGGGTAGACCGTGTGTCATGTCAGCCATCGAACAAAGGACAGACTGGTTGAAAATGGACCTGGAATAGGGGCATAATCTAGTGATTACGTGTCATAATATCATTTCCTGTGGAACCGGAAAAAGTTTGGCAGGAGTAGGTTTTGCCCATGTGACAAGTGCCATTTAACCTGACATTTGCCTTTATTATTTAGGACTTGACCAGTATCACGTGGTAAAGAAGCTCGGGACTACCTTCATCCATATTTTTTTCAATGCATCAATATTGACGAACCTTACTTTGGATTGCTTTGAGTTCAATGTGGTGCACGATCCAACGGTCGGCATCGTGAAAGAAGTTAAATCATCCTTTCATCTAGGATGGCCTATTACACTATATCTCTCTTTATAAATTTCTGTGACCATTGAAATATCGAACCTTAGCTTGGATTATGTGTATTGTATTTTATCCACTTAAGCAAGATATAAGGGATTTTACTTTAGATGACTACGATTGCTGCAAGGCTCCGAAAAATGGCAGATGTGATTGGAGGCAGGTGCCATCTGGGATCCGAGATGTCAGAGAAATCTGTAAGAAAGTCCACACTCACGAAGGATGTTTAGATGAAGAATTCTCCGATACTTAAGTTAATTGGAACTTTAGGAATAGTAGAGAGACGAGAGAGAGAGATAGTGGGATGTAGAATGCCCTCCTCCTCCCAATTCAGCTTACTTATCTTAGTCTCTTTCATATCTCTTTTATTTAGAGATTCAACTCATAGGCTGTTAGTCAGAATCTGCAAATTCATCAAGTCTAATTCTTCAGATCGTGGGCCACATTCTGACCATTTATTTGGAAGAAAATATATCTGTCAGTTATAGAATCAAGGTTATTAATCATGGGCATTGTCACGGGTTTCACTCATGTGGTCAATCAAGCTAGCAGCTTGACATAAGCGCAAGATCGAGCTCTTGAGCCTGCATCTGGTGTGGCTTCATCGAGTCATTTTGGATGCTCATCATAGGAACGGTTGATCTGGTCGATGAGTCACCTCTATAACACTTGCTCCCCACTCTCGAATTCAAAATGATCTTTAAAACTTTGGATGAAGGGAGTAATTGCCTTAATAATCGAACCATTGACGCAGTTTCCTCATGGATGCATCCACATTACTGTGCTTTGAAAGAGCTTTTGAGGATTCATGATGTGTCGTTTTGTGACCCACATCATCGTTATCAGGGAGAGAGTTTGAAGAGTTATAGAACGAGTCTCTAGAGAGAAGAAATCTAGGGATTATCTTTGGACTCACCAGGACTCACGAATGGCAGTAAGTCCTAAGGCGCACTTTACGAGTTGCCTCATATAGCTTGATGAGAGAAGGGTGCGACGAAGAGTCGTGATGTCTGTTGCTCCTAAAATTGGCCAAATGGCAAAATCTGATAATTCGATTGCCAAATTCATACTGTTGGTAGTCTATATAAATAGGTCATCTGTCTGGTTAGATTTTCTACCATCCAACTGCTAGTTGTTCTTTTGTCGTTGTTACCATCGGAGAAAAATTTTTTTTTTAATGTTGAAGTAATGAAGTCATTACTGTCGTCCATCAAATTGGCAATGAAGAAGAAGATGAGCTCTTGAAAGGAAAGTCCCCATCTAAGAGGACAAGGAGTATACTAGTTGGAGCCTCCTAATTTTGATCTATCATCATCCTTGGTGGCGACCAAGGATGAGTCAACTGTGGTTGGGCTATCGCGGGCTGCCGCATGGTTGCATTAGAGTCATCTTAGGCTTCTTTTCTTTCCAACCAGGCATAGCCTCCCCTCATGGGGTCAAGTGGGTCGGCGAAACTTGGGATAGACCCTTCTTTCCCCAAAGATAGAGGGGGTTCACTGAGGCTACAACAGGAGTTTCCGTCAAAGTCAGGTTTAGATGCATCGAGGAGTATAAAGCTTTGGTAGATTTTGAGGATGAGATCATCAAGATGTCTTTGGTTGTTTTCATCCAGGCTTCTAGGACTGCAAGGCATGCCTATAGTGGAAAGTCCTGAAGTTAGATCCGAGATGCTTTCGCCTTGGAAATAGTGACGAAGAAGTTGGACATTTTCTTCAATGAAGGCTGATTTTCTTCTTTTTTGTATTTATTTTTGTGCCCTCCTTTGGCAAAATTATGTAAATAAATTTTAGTTAATTAAAAATATATTTTTATCATATTTACCTTTCACATGAAGTCTCTTGCTTTTTGTGATGTTTGTACTGATTAGCTTTCGTTGTAGTCAAAGGCTGGTGGCTCAATTGGGTTAGTTTCCATGCCTGAGATATGGGTCTCCCTTGACTCTCCTTAAAGTGCTTGTTTCACTAGCATGCAATGGGCAAACTTTTGAAATTTGTAGCTTTGGTTGCACACTAGGTACTGGATGTTGATGGATGATGTATCACCTTCTGCAGATCAAAGAAGATGATTCATTTCATGGATCGCGTGAGAGAGTTGTACAATTCGGAGGCCTAGTAGGGCCCATCTTTAATACTAGCATCATTGATAAGGACGGTATGTTGGAAAGAGCCATTGGTGCTCCTTTCTCTAGGAGGCATAGTCTTTAAAGACTTTCAGATAGCGATACTTATCACACCATCAATGAGATATTTGAATGTGCTCGGGCCTGTTCTCCCTTTATAAATAGAGAACCTACTGCTCGAGGTCAGTCTTACCCTGATCATCTTTCAGAATGTCATGGTGGTGTTGTCTCATCCAGCATCAAGGGAAACCTAAAGGATCATGTCATCCCTGATATACATTAGCGGGGGGTGGTGACCATCAAAAGGGCTCCACTTTATGTGGATCACCAAGGATGGCATTGAGTGGCATTCGATTCTTCACTTGAGGATACTAGTTGAGTCCGAACTTTGTATTTTCTTTTTCTTTGTTGTAGTGAGCCTTGCTCAGATGAAATTGACTGATAATAAACTTTCTTTGGAATGAAGTATCTCTTGGTTGATATTCTCTTCATGTATCTTTCATAATTTCTTCTTCTTTGTGGCGGGTCTCCAAAGGATTAACCCTTTTATTATGTCATTGCCGACTTTTGCTAGTAGTATGGGGTTTTCGAATGTTAATCCGTATCGAATTCAGCGAGCCATGTAGGGTCTCTAGAGGGTTAGTCCCTATTGACTTCAGTGGACCATATGGGGTCCCCGAAGGGTTAGCCCATATTGATTTTAGTGGGCCGCATAGGCCTCCAAATGATCGATCTTTATTGACTTCAATGGGCATGTGGGATCCTCGGAGGGTTAGTCTTTATTAGTTTTAATGGGCCATATGGGGTCTTCAGAGGGTTAGCACCTATTGCTTCAGTGGACCATATAGGTTCTTGGAGGGTTAGCCCCTATCAGCTTAATGGGCTATGTGGGGTCTCCGAGGGCTATTAGCTTCAGTGGGTCATGTGAGGTCTCCGAAGAGTTATCCCCTGTCGGCTTCAATGGTTGTGTGGGGTCTCCGATGGATTACCCTATCTGCATCAGTGAGCTATGTGGGGTCCCAGAGGGTTAGCCCCCTCATCTTCATTGTTGTGGCCTTTGCTTCAACTTGTCCATAGGCAAGGAGTGCCATATGGCCTAGTGGGGTAAGATATCGACTTAAGTGTCTCGGATCTTTACATCAGTAGAACCCTCCAGATTCTAGAAAGCCTTGAGGGGCTTTTTATCCTTTCTTGGATATCGAGCTACCTTCGATCCCGAGCCTTAGGAGATTTGAAGCCTTGTTCATATGAGGGGTCCATCAGAAGACCCAATTCTCTGGGTTGGTTTGCAATCAGCTCCTTATTGGGTCACCATAAGCCCTATGAGCTTCTTGAGGCGGCCTTGGGGGCACTGTCGTTGGGGTCGAGCTTCTTTTGACTTCGCCTCGGCTCCATCTTTGCCTCTCTTGAGTGGCTAAAAATTTTATATTTCATAGAGCATTATGAAATAAATTGCCAGTCAATTTTTCATTATGAACTCAAATTGTATTTATGCTATGCTAGTCATTGTTAGTAGTGTGACAATGATGCCATTGCAAGGAATGTACTTCTCTCAAAAAGAAAGAAAACGAACCCCTCGAGCATTGTCCCTTATTTTTTCTTAATGTGGTCTCTTGCTCCCACATTGTTGGGGGGTAGAGATGGCATTGATGACACTAACCATCAGTCAATTGTCATTATTTGTCTTGCTAGGGCTTGATTTTGCTGCTCCCAAATGTACTTGTTAAGGTAGTCTCTCTAGATCATGGCCTCAATCTCATTCTTGAGCTGGTGGCATTCTTCGGTATCGTGACATGATCGCAGTGAAAATGATATTACTTTCTCTTGCTTCTTCTATTCAGAGGGATCTTCATTGGCTCGGGTCACCTTAGATACTTATGGTCCTTGATCTCTATCAGGATCTGAATCGAGAATGGACAGAGGGGTGTACCTATCGAATCGATGGGATGGCCTTCTGACTAATAGCTCTTTGGTAGTCAGAAAGACTCCCTTTCGTCTAGGCTGCTCGAGGATCTTTCCAGCCTCTCTTCTTAGTGGAGCTCTTCTTTCTTTCTACCTGCTTGCGCACCACTCGACTTCTTCCATCTGGATGTACTTTTAGACTCGGTATGTACTTTTAGACTCGGTACTTTTAGATTTTTGTCAAGAGAGAAGCATTCTGCAGCCCTCATTGCCACTAACTCATTGAGATTGTGAACCTCGAGTATGATGATGTTGAATCGCATGACATAGTCGCATGGCGACTAATCCTCTTCCCGTCAGAGAGAGAAGAGGCTGTCAGAATTCCTTAGTTGAGTTCGACTATTGCCAAAGTGGACAACAAATAGCCTATTGTGCCATTCAAATAAGTGAATGGACCTAGATTGGAGTCCTGAGTACCACATCCATGTTGACTTTCTGAAGGTGGCCGAAAAGGCAAGGCAAAAAAGGGCATCTGAGGCACCTTGCAGCATCATAAGGATTCTATAATCCTGTAGGTGACAAGAGAATCCATGGAACCATCATATAGCTCCAACTGAGGTATCTTAAACTGACTCAGGATTACTTTATGTAGAACAAACTGAGTGAATAGTGGTTGGAATTAAGCTGTGGTCATCGTTGCTTAGGTGAGGTTCACTCTGAACTTCACAAGGTGATGCTCAATGTCTTGGATTCTCTTCTTGAGCTCTTCCTCTCGCTAAGATCTCTCTGGCCTAAGGGAATAGATCGGAGCCGAATCAGTAGTGAAGGAAGAGCTCCTCGAATGTGCCTCCTCCCTCAAGCTCCGATGGGAGGAGCGAGCTGTAAAGGCAGGAAAATGATGGGAGTGCTGTTGGAAGGTGATCTCAAGCTCTAGGAATGAGATCATCAATCATGATGGGAGGGAGCCGCCAAGGGATTCGACTCTACATGCTATTATTGCTACTCCATTACTTGTTGAGTCACTGCACAGCATCGATCAGCATCTGAATCTATTGAGCCAAGGCATTGAGTGATGGTGGATCTATTATGGCCGAAGGTTGTACTATAATAGATCCACGGATAGCACTGCTATGGCTGCGACAGATGGATTACCGATAGAAGACAAAGAGTTTACACTCTCATCTGTACCATACTCTCTTATCTCTGAAAAAGGACTGGGTTCTTCCTTTAGTGCCAATCTATTACCGTAAAACTCTGAAAGATGACAGATGTGGCTGGAGGTGGGCGCCACCTGGGATCCGGGATGCGAGAAACCTGCAAGCAAAGTCTACACCATTGGAGGTGTTCCAATAGGGACCCTCCAATGCTTAAGTTGGTCGAAGCTTTAGAAAGAGCACAGAGAGAGAGAAATTGTGGGGGTGTAGGATGCGCTCCTTCTCCTCCCAATTAGCTTGCTTACCTTAGGATCCCTTTTGTATCCCTTTTATTTGGAGATTCAGCTCATAGGTTGTAGCCGGAATCTATAGGTTTGTCAGGCCTGATTCACCTAGCCGTTGGGTCACGTTCTGGCCATTTATTTGAAGAAAAATTTGCACGCCAGTCATAGAATCAAGATACTATCATGGGCATTCTCATGAGCTTCATTAAAGTGGTTAGTTGAGCTGGTAATTTGAAATAAATGCAGGGTTGAGATCTTAATCCAACATCTGGTGTGGCTTTGCCAAGTCATTTTGGGTGCTCGTTATAGAACGGTTGATCCGATCGGCGGGTCACTTCTACAACAACTACAATTTTCCTTTTGATCCCTAATTAGTTTTCTTATTTCATGAGTATTGACTTGATATACTAGGAAATTTGGATCTCAGCTCAAGGGTACAGCTGTAGGATAGGGTATGGGATTAGAATCCTCACTGCTTTAACCTAAACTTTCTATAGCAAGAAGATGCTAGCTTCGCCCTCCTATTCTCATATTTCAATACTTTAGCAAAACTAGCAATGATTTCAAAACTATTTTATTTTAAAATATTAAAGACATGTACACTATAACAAAAGAGACTATTAGTGATACAAATTTTGATGATAAAAGAAATTTTACCAACAAAAATATAATTTTGATGATAAAAATTAGCTTTTGTTATGTGACTAGAATTAGTGATTCTTTCATGATGAAAACTATTTTTACTAAAATATTATGTCACCAAATGTCTGGTACAAATTATTATCATACAGAGTAAGTTTTTTTTGTAACACCCTTTACAATATCATGATAAAATTTATCACCACTAAGATTTATAAATTTGGTAACGAATTGTCTCGGATTCCTAAACATTTACATTTTTGGTGACTTAAATTATTTATTCCATATTTTTATTTCATTTATAAAAACTAGAAATTATCTATGAGTGCTTTTCATGATAAAATAATAGTGTTACCAAAAATCTGGTATCAATTCTCACTATATCAAGAGAATTTCTTTGGAAAATAATTTTTACTATATCATAATAAAATTTATCATCTCTAAGAACTTGTAAATTTAGTGACAAAATATCTTGGATCACTAAATATTTATATTTTTAGTGACTTGAATTTCTCATCACATATTTTTATTTTATTTATAAAAAATACAGTTTATCTATGCTTTTCATGACAAAAATAATAGTGTCACCAACCATTTGTACCAATTTCTACCCATATATAAAGGGAATTTTCTTGCGATAACCTTTACATATTATGATAAAATTTATTGTCACAATAAAAATTTCTAAATTTAATAGTAAAATATGTTGCATCAATAAATATTTATGTTTTTGGTAACTTGAATTTTTTATTTTCTATTCTTATTTGATTTATAACAATTGTATATTATCTATAACTGATTTTTATAATAAAAATAATAGTGTCACCAAATATCTAGCACCAATTTTACAATATAAAAAGATAGTTTTGTGACAATCTTTACTACATCATACAATATTTACCATCATTGAGAATTTATAAATTTGATGCTGAACTATCTTGAGTTGCTAAAAATGTTTATACTTTTGATGAATTAAATTTCTCATTACCTATTTTTATTTATTTTTATTTTATTTATAAAAATTAGAAATTATCTTTGACCACTTTAATGACAATAATATCATCAACCATTATGATTTTGATGACGACAATAAGATTTCATCACCAATCTATTATTATAGAATTTTAGTGTTAAAAATTATTTTTGTAGAAAAATTTCATCACCATATGTTTGGTGCCAATTGTGCAAATTTTAAGAAAATTTTCTATGAATATTTTTATTAATTGCAACAAAAAATTATTGTCACTAACAATTCATACAATTTATAATATTGTGTCACTAAACATTATTGCAATCATCATTTAAATAATAGAAATTAACTATTTTTAACTATTGTTGGTGGCAATAAGATTGCATCACCATTAGTTTTAAAGTTATTAAGAAAATTATTGTTTATCATCAAATTCTAATTATGAGTAATTTGTATTAACAAAAATTATATTTATAAAAATTTGTCACCAGAAATATGGTGCCAAAATATGGCACCACACAGGATAGAACCCATACATTAAGGGAAAAAAAATGTTTTTACAAAAAAGCAAGGTTTTCATCACCAAACTAAACTTACTAGTTATTTATTGACAAAAATCTTTTGCAAATAAATTTTTTTACCATAAATATGGTGCAAATTTTTGGATCACTATATATAATTATGTATAATTAGTATTTGATGACAAAATGATGGTTGCAAAATATTTTGTTACCCATTATTTATTTTCTTTGTTACCAATTATTTATTTGTCGTAGACTTGCATAATTCGGACTGGATACTTATTCTAGTTTAAATAGGATTCAAATTTTTCAAAATAGACATAAATAGTGGAAATAAATATGAAAAAGTTAAAATTCTATGAGAGGTAGATCTTAACTTTTACATCAATTTTATCCTTAGTATTGCCGTTAAGTCATCCCAAATTGAAAGTTTCATTTGGTCAAAATCTTTGTTAAAAAGAAATTTTTTTTATTTGATTAGCTTAATTTGGGGTCTAAATGATGGAATTTGGGCCTAATTGTTTAGTGCATTATAATTTTTAAGAGTGTTACTATATCATGGAGTTCAAAAAATTACTTGATTTTTAAAAAAAAGATTATCCAAATCGGATATATATAGCTAAATTATGACCTTTAGAAATGTAACACATGATTAGGCTTCTAGGTATAGCAAAACTAGCTTCTTGGCCCTATCAATCCTTCTATAGTAGCTAAAATGATAAACATTATGTCGAATGATCCTTTTAGCTACTTTTTTTATGAATTTTGTTCTCATTTTGATGCAGGAATTGAGTTGATGAACTAATTTGGTTTTCAAATTTATTTGAGTCAAAAATTATAAATCAAAAAATAATTCAATCTTCAAATTGGATCCAACCTTCATCCTAAATTGATCCACAGATCTTCAAAAATGGATCAAGTTGAGTTTATTCAGGTTGGGACCAAGTCTGATCGTGAGACTACCTGATCAAAATGCACCTTAATTTTATATAAAAGGAGAAATGAGTTAATTTTAGATGTTCAAAAATAATATTTTTTCACCAAATTTTAATTATAGATAATATGTTAATAAAAATATCTTAAATCATTATTATGATAAAATAAAATAACATTATATGAGTAGAAAGCATTCTTATAACAACTTTAATTCTTGTCACTAGCTATCTTTTTATTGAAATTAAATAAAATTAATATTTTATCTAATGAATTATCTTGTCATAGTGATAAATTATTGTCAACTTATCTTAGTTATTTATTCAGTGATAAATTATTGTACTTTTTTCATTAATTATTTATTTTTCTTAAAAATAGAAATAAAATGGATGTTATATGATAACTTTTTATCACAAAATACTATCTACTATATTATAAAAGAATTTTTCAACCAATAATAACCATCCATGTTCCTATGAATGGCAATGATTGAGTGAGTAAACTCATATACCGTATTTAGATGCACACAAAACTTTCCATAAGATAAATTCTTTGAACAAGCTCTTTAAGTTCGTGGGACCACTATGATACTCTGCCCAGCCATTAGCACTATAAGAATCCAGTGCCGTCGCTAATAGTCCAACTACCATCGCTAATAATGTTATTGTTACTAATTTCATCGTAACAGTCAATCTAAAAAAATCTTATCGTTAAATATTCTTATAAGCGACAGCAAATACCACCATCGCTAATATGACTATTAGAAATGACGTTAGTGATGCAATAACTCTATCTCTAATTATTTTTTAATTTTAAATTAAATTTTAAAAAAATTAAAAAAATATTAATGATGGCTAATACCGTCACTAATAATTATTAGTGACAAAAAATACCATCACTAATTCGTCTTTATTTTTTTTAATTTTTTTATTAAATAAAAAATTTAAAAAATATTAGAGATGGCGGTATCATTGTTAATGCTATCGCTAATAAGTATTAGCGACTATATTTTTCATCGCTAATACCGTTGCTAATAATTAATTTTATTTTTTTAAAAATTTTAAAATATATTTTAATTAATCATAATGAATTATGGTTCTAATATCTATTATAATTAAAATCCAAAGATAATATGATAATAAAAATTAAAAATTAATTATATTATATTAAAAATATAAATTATATAATTTTTTTATAATTAGTATCAAAAAAATATAATACATCAAAAAAAAAATCAGGTTTGATCCTTATCGTCATCTGCCTCTTCTCCGCTTCTCTTCAGTAGTTGGTAGATGAGAACTGAATGTCCCAGCATCCTGTAATAAAAAAATAAAAAATATTAGTAAGTTTCGGTACGGAGGTGTATCTTTTGATATAGAGGTATATCTTTCGATACACTTCTCGATTCTCAAACAGATTATTCTACATATTCTATTCGATATACAGAGCTATAGACATCTCCGACTCATCGATTAGATGGTTAGATTAAATTTTTAGCCCCTAGATTCTTTTTCAAACAAACCTAAATATATGAAGCTTCTAAATATGAAAATTAAAAAAATAAAAGAATTTAGTAATATAATTACCTGATATGATGGTTAGGATAAAAATCCAGCCAATCGTGCAGCTGTAGATCCTGAAGAAGCTCCATGACCTTATCACAGATGGCATCCAGGAGGCTCCGAGATCGTTGCCTCAGAAGCTCTACACGACCTCCTCCATGTGTGCATTGTTCTAGGTTTGGACTCGAGGCCTGTGAAGATATCAAAGAATATCGAGCTGATGGAGGGTTGAAGCTGTGGTCAATCCTATAATCCAGCTCCTACTCACCCCCCCAGTAGTGCTAAGCCATCCCTCAAGGTCAGGGGTGAGAAGACAGGTCATCGCCATATCTCTAGCAACATACTCTGTATAACGCATCTGTATAGTTTAGAAAAATATTAATTTTAAATAAAAATTAGATCCTATAACAACTTAATTAGTAAATAAAATTTAAATTCTTATCACAATCTATCACGACATAAAATCTAAATAGTCACTAGTCCTCCTAGACTGGTGTGTGGCCTCCCACAGCTGCAGCTGTCTAGTGGACGATCCAACTACCATATCTATAATAAATAAATAATAAAATTAATTAATTAAAGTATGCATATAAGAGTTTTTATAGTTTGGTAAAGAATTTTCGTATAGATTTCTTACTGATATGTCGACCACAACATGTATGCCGATCGAGCCACCCGTGTGCCTGATTAGATCCTATTGGATGGTTTGATTCTGTCAGACCCTCTACCATCTATCGAAGTACTCCTCGCTGCTCCACTGGTTATAGAGGCCTGTCATATGTCTATCCGCATTCAATGATCTGTGAAGGACCTCCAGTTCGATGGTGACTGGAAATCGGTGTACTGGATGGCGGACTATTTGAGGCTGTAGAGGCATCTCGGAACCTCCATGTGGCCACCTCCTCAAAGGTCCGACGGCCAACCTCCTTGTCTTGGGGAGTCTTGAATCGGTAGTACTCCTGCAAGATAGAAGCAAGCGTGCATTAATATATAATTAAAATACCAACGTACCAAAAATTAAAAATTAAACTAATTTTGATTTATCAAAAATATCTCTCAGACTACATCACGAGCTCCTGACGGCCAACTCGAGCACTTGTTCACCATCCTGGTATCAATTGGCATATGATCTCGATAACGACATGAGATGTAGAAGGTTCTCTGAATGTGCTACAAAATTGATTTCAAAGAATATATGTTAACTCTAAAATTATTAAATTCTAAACATATTAATTAAGCATATAGTACTTACAAGCGGCTTTGGATATGGATGATCTCTCTATCCTCCGATCAAGTCGAAGGTACCGTGAGGCAGATGGGTCTCGACCATAGTGCTGTGTCTAAGAGCTGGTGGTCGCTATTGCATGCGACTGTGGGGTCACTGGTGACCTCCTATCCTCCGAACCTGAGCACAAAATACTAATACAAAGAATATTATATTAGTTAATAAATGATAAAATAACATAAATAAAAATATATAAATTAAGTTTGGAGCTTACTGCCCGATGAGAGAGGTGCAGAACCATACGAGTTGGCCACATGATCGCTCTCTTCTCGAGAACTCTATCCTCGACTGGCGCAGCTCTGGCCTCTGGAAGACATGATGTATATTTATGAAAAAAAATAAGTAGATTCACTAAATTAATTATATAATTATGGATGACAATGCAAGATTTAAAATGATGCAAGACAAGTAATTAAAATGATCCAAGAATTATATACTTAGCACTACTCATCGGCCTCTTCAGATGTTTGGTACCTTTGAAATCTTCTTCTGATTCTTCCTTTCTTCCATCTCTTCCTCTTCTTCTTCCTCTTCTTCCCT
This sequence comes from Elaeis guineensis, assembly GCF_000442705.2. Lineage (NCBI taxonomy): Eukaryota > Viridiplantae > Streptophyta > Magnoliopsida > Arecales > Arecaceae > Elaeis > Elaeis guineensis. The sequence goes on along the minus strand of NC_025993.2, from coordinate 91,143,038 downwards.
TCTTGGGGAAGATTGTTCTTTAAAATAATCTCATGTGGATCTACCTCCTTATATTGGCCATCTTCACGTAGAGAATTTTTGGAACATCTAATTTCACATCATTGAATGATTGATGAACTCCTACTTCTCATTCTCTTGAAAGCATTTTGATAATTGGACTCTTCTTCTTCGAGTATGTAATGAATGACTCGAGACTTAGTTTTGCATACATCTATTAATCTTTTCTTCCTCTTTTTCTTGATGGAAATGGAGTATAATACACTTGAGCAACTTATGCAGTTAGTACAAATGGCTCGTTGACATAAGCTTTTGATTCATGTTTGATTTCAATAAGCCGTGCCATGGATCAACCTTCATACCATTGTCAGTATCAAACCATTGGCATTTAAATAGAATGACACTATTACCTTCAATGTAACTCATCTAAATCACTTCTTCAAGGATTCTATAGTAGTCACTATTTTCTTAGTTCTCCCGTATAGGGAGAACAAAAGAGAAATACTGTCTAAAATTTCTTTCAAACCTCAGCGTACCATTTGATTATTATAATGACCTATAGAATTACTTTATTTTTTAAACTATCCATAATAGACAATCAATTGACCAACATACATAATTCTTCCATCCATACAAAAATAAATAAATATATGGATATATTAAATATATACATCAATTAATTGACGGGTCTATCACTCTACGCAATGCAAATTTTATTGAAATTAACACATAATGATGCTACCCAGCACCTTCCATCGGCCTGAGCGCATTGGGGCATGACGGCTAGATGCGTTGGATGCTAGTTGTGATCGAGGCCCAACACGCAGGACACGCTCAGACCCCATGTTTGTGATGCTGTCCGGTACCTTCTCTCAATCCAAGCACTCGCATGCCCAGACCCAAGTCTCGTGCATCTAATTAATTAATTAATTATCTAACTAATTAATTTAATCAATATTTAATTAACTTTTAGTAAGCACTCTAGTCATCACTAATAGTAGACAATATTAGCCATCGCTAATACTCATAGCGTTAATGCGGGGACGGATCACGGGATAGGGGCAGTGGGGCAGGGTCGAGGCAATGAGGTCAGAGGCGGGAGTCGGTAGAGTCGGGCCATGGCTAGGAGTGGTGGGGCCGCTGGGGGCAGTGGGGATCGGGGCGGGGGCTGCGGGCTGGGGGGGCGGCAGGATCGAGGCAGGGGCTTAGGGGTTGGCGAGTCAGATGCGGGCTGGGGTGGTGAGGCGTGGGGGGCAGCGGGGCAAGGCGGGCGGAGGGGCCGCAAGTTGGGGGTGGTAGGGCTGGCGGGTGGGGCGGGCCATGGGCCATGGGGGTGGTGGGGCAGGGGCCGGCGAGGTCGGCTCGGGTCAGGCCAGTGCGGGGATGGCCGACGGGTCGCAGCGGTCGTGGGACACCAGAAGGGGGGTTAGGGGGTAAGGACGTCAGAGAAGGGAATTGGGGGGCAAAATTGGAGAGAATGAGTGAGAAAAAAATATTTTGATTTTATAAAAGTCTATTAGATGACAAACTTACCGTTGCTAATATCGTTGGTGATGGTATTAACGATAAAAATTTTCATCACTAAAAAAAAAATCCATCGTTAATATTTTTATCAAATTTTAAAATAATATTTTTAAAATTATTAGTGATGGCATGATTTTTGTCATTAATACCATCACTAATAACTTAGCTATCATTAATACTATCTCTAACGCCATCGTTAATAATACTTTCGACGGCAAAATTACCGTCGCCAAAAGCCATCGCTAATAACCTTCCATCATTTACAACTATCCGAATATGATATAATTTTGAAATTTAAAGTCCATCTTCACCATACATTATCTAAATAATTATCATTAGAATATCATTACAAAAAATCACCTCGATCTGACAGCCTTAGCTATATCGATCAATAAAATTTGATTTCGACGGTCGCGAATGACTGCATGATGATCTGATAAATAGAGACCATCGATGGATTCAAAATTTTATAATAATAATCTGATGATATTTATAGTATACTATCAAAATTTTACTTCAATCAGATATATTATCATAGTCAATTTAGTATGAGATAATTTCAATCGTTAAATAAAAAATGAGTGATCAAAAGGCAAACGATTCCTATTAAATAATTTTTTAATAAATAATCTTTGTTACTACTTTAATTATTTATATGATGGTGATTATAAAATCTAAACTGCATATATATGAACCATTTATGTTAAGCAGATCTTACAAAAGTATAAGTATAATTACTTAAAGATTTTAAGAAGAGTATCAAGAGACATATAATTTTAGATTGTTCATATATGTGTATTTTAATTTTATGATCACCACCGTATCAATGATCAAAGTAGTAGTAAAGATCATTTATCTAAAAAATTATCTTAAATCGAATGCCATTTGGCCTTTTGATCATACATTTTATATTTAACGATCCAAATCATTCTATCTAAATTGATAATTAATGATGTCCAATTGAAGTAAATTTTGATAGTGTGCTACAAATATCACTGAGATAAATTTTTAGATCCATCAATTATCTCTATCTATCAGATCATCATACAATCGTTCGTGACGTCGAAATAGAATTTTATTGATTGACATAGCTAGGGCTACTAGATCAAGGTGATTTTGTATGAAATACTCTAACGATAATTATTTAGATAATAAATGATGAAGATAATTTTAAATTTCAAAATTATATCATATTTAAAAAAATTAAAAAAAAACTATATTCTACATTAAGTATTAGCATGGTAATTACTGTCACTAATACTCTTACTACTCGCTAATAATTTTAATAATAAATAAAATTATTTTTTTTATTTTTTACGATGGTGATCACTGTTGCTAATAGTACATAGCTAATGATTATTAGAGATGAATCTACCATCACTAATATTCTTTTCACCAATGATAATATTTAAATATATATTTTTTATTTTTTATTTTTTACAATGGCAAATACAGTCGCTAATAGTTCCATCGCTAATGATTATTAAAGATGTAATTATCATCTCTAATACTCTTTTTACCATCTCTAATAATTTTAATAAATATTTTTTTTATGATGGTGAATGCCCTCTCTAATAGTACCGTGCTAATGATTATTTATGACGGTGTCCGTCTCTAATATCATTTACATTATCAGTAAAACTAATATTAATGATGATGAAAATGTCATCTCTAATAGTGTTAGTAAAATAATTATTAGCGATAGAATCGTTATCGTCGGTAATGCTGTCGTTAATAGACATATTAGCGATGGTAAAAATACCGTTGTAATAGCCGTCGTTAATACTTTAATTTTTTATAGTGCAGGAATAGAGCCTATTAGCGATGGTAAAAATATTGTCGCTAATAGTCATCGCTAATATCTTAATTTCTTATAGTGCAGGAATAGAGCCTAAAAGTTCTAGCATGATTTTGAAAGCATTGAAGAAAAACAATAATAAGAAGACTCCTGATAGGAGTCTTCATCCTTTCATTTCTCTAGCAAAATCAAACTTCAAGAAGGACTCAAATAGCTCCTTCCACTCCTATTTAAGGACCCCATGATCTTTCCTTCCATCACCATTGAGAAGTGCATACCTCACTGACGATCACCAATGATTTCTCCTTTCTTCTTCATCAAAGCCTTTCATCGTGCTCATCATAATCGGGGTTCAATTATCATCAGAAACCTAGGTAAAAGGCCGGCAAACATCATCATAATCGACTATCACTGGACTTAGGCCGAGAAAACATAAGCCTTGATTCGATTTTTATTTTCTCTGATTTTTTTCATTGTTTTCCTTGATTTCTGGAGCCAAGTGCTGCCTTTGGTCATTAGATCAAGATCCTTGATTGCCATCGTGCTCTGCTTTTCTGACCACGGATGTTGCCAGCTAAGGGGGGACTCCTTTGCTTTGGGAACATGGGGATAAAGGATCCCTTGTTCCGTTAAAGAAGAGAGGAAGACGAAGAAAAATAAAAGAAAAATAAAAAAAAGAAAAAAGAACAAAAAGAGAGTTTCATTTTCTCTCTCTATAATATTTTCTCTCTTTAAAATTATTTTTATCTATGAAATTTTCTCTCTCTAAGATTACTCTAATGAAAAAAAAAATTTCAATAATTTTGATCGAGCTTGGTGAAGGATCTTGATCCACAATCATCGAAAAATGTATTGACAACCATCTTGGTCATATCTAGATACTATTAGATTTGATCATTTATAATTTTTATTGAACCATCTATACACTAGTTCAATCATGATTGGATGAATCATCTTGCTCGAATTAATCGGGTTATCGGACAATATCGTCTAATCAGTCATGTTCCATCTTGTTAATTTTTTTTCCTCTAATATTCTCTCTCTATATGATTTATGAACCCAGTGAACCATCCTGTTGCTTTGAATCTGAGTTGATATTGATAGAAAGTTTTGAATCATTCTATTAGTCGAATAATATGCCCACACCATCGAGCCTTTATCGAGCATCGAAAGATCTGATCCTTATTGATCTCTATTAAATCATTATATCTTAAGTGATCCTGATTAGATGAAGCTACTTGATCAAATGAGCTCTAATCATTGGATGGTATACCACTCTCAACTTTGATTTTTGTTGGGCACGAATAGATTTGCTCACTATTGATCTCTGGTTGAACCATCTATTTCTCATTCTAATAGTGATCATATAAAATTATCTTGATCTGACCGATTTAGATATTGAATGCTATCATTTTTGTTAGTTTTATGAGAGTGTCAGAACTAAATATTTTATTAATTGAGACTTAAAACTGATAGAAGAGTATATTTTGAATAATAGATTCTGAAGGATATTTTCAGGATTGATTGAATCAGTTTAGTATTCTATAAAAGATAAGTATTGAACCATCCTTTCAAGATATTTCTTAATTTATTTTGAAGGCAATAATTAGTCTTTGATTTATGTATGATTTATGAAGCTACATTTTGAATGTGAAGTGATTTAAAAAATTAAGATTTATAAAATATTATGATTTACTGATTTATTATAGAATATGCATATGTTGAATAGAATTATGACATATATTATCTTACAAAAGTACTTTGATCCTCATTAGATATGAGCTCTCCGTCTAAATATATTCTAGACCCTGACAATAAAAGTTATGTATTGGTACTATGGACTCTACTAATAGTGTTTATACATTGGTTCTCTAGAACCTATCAATAGGGGTTGTGTATTAATTTTTTAGATCCTGTCAACGGGAGTTATACATTGGTAGTCTGATTAAGCTCACTATTTCTATTCTGACCTCGAGATAGGATATAAGAGTAGTTATAATTAAGATTTTGAGTTATATATTATTTGATTCAAATCAGATTTATGATTATGTATGCATACAGATATTTAAAAATATTTGATTTACTTAAATAAGTATGAAAAATATTTTTATATTTATTCATGATATTTATTTTTGAATATCATATTTTATGATAATATTGAGATATTCATTACTTATTGGGCTATCAAGCTCATTACATCTTCTTTCTTTTCAGATTCGAATTCTTAATTTCAGACATGGGTACTACTTGGGAGTGAGTTTAGAAATGAGAGTCAATAGTATCAATCAACTTTAGATATAGACTTATTACTATATTTTATAAGATTATCATTTAAGATTTAATTGATATAAAATCTTTTAAGACTTAATTTATTATTATTTCTATTGTAATGTATTGATATTATGTTTGAAATATCTTATCTATTTGTGGAGAGAGTTTTCTATGAATATGTGGAGGTTGTCATAATCCCTAGACTCACGATCTCAAATTGGGAGCATCATAATTAATATAGTATTAGAGCACAAGTAGATCAATTATAATACATAGAAACAACCATGTATAGGACAAGTGTAGGTGGGTGGATACTAAGGACATTGGGATGTAGATCTTTAATGATCGTGGTATAAGTTATCTTTATGATTTTTGGTTAAATCTTATAAATATATATATGTGAAAATATTTTAAATGAATTATGATTCATAGGGTTTGATATACGATGCAACAACCTATGGATCAGGATATGGTTAGCTAGCTTTTGATCTAAAGTAATGGTAAGAGGATTAATCATGAAATTTTATTATACATTATGATTATTAATTTGATCAATAATTGTTTAAATAATACTATAATATTACTATGATATTATTTCTAGTCTTAAAGTTAATTATTTAGTGATAAGATAAATATTTATTCTTTAAAAGATATTTAAGGTTAGACTAAGAAAAATATTTATGATATCTGATTGGAATATTCTTTGAAGCTGAACCTAATATATAGATCATGTATAAACTAATATGTAGGAGAAAAATATATTTAGAAACATTATAAACAAGTCTGTTTCTAATGGAAGAAATTAATTTATTTTGAGATCATCGAGTATTTATCTTGGTGGAATCATTAACAATTTTAATTGTTATCTTGGGATTCAAATGATAGATCTTATTTATGTCTATCAAAGACTATATGTATATATGAAAACTTGAATTCAAAGATTATATTTTTAAGTTGATCGAGAGATTTTCTACCATTATTGTGAAGGTTATTAGTAGAATCCTTGATTGCTATCTTTAGAATAAGATAAAAGATTCTATTTATATCGATTCAAGATTTTGGAATATATACTCGTGAAATTGTAATTCAAAATTTTGAGTTTAGGACACATGTGAAATGGTAATTCAAAATTATAATTCATAGGGTTTGACATATGATGTAGCAATCTACGAATCAGGATATGATTAATTAGATTTTGATCTAAAGTAATTGCAAGAGAATTAATCATGAAGTTTTATTATGCATTGTGATGCATGATTAATTTAATCATCAGTTGTTTAAATAAATTACAAGCTCAAATTTGATATTGGAGCAATACTATGATATTACTTCTAGTCTTGAAGTTAATTATTTAGTAGTAAGATAAATGTTCATTCTTTAAAAGTTATTTAAGGTTGGACTAAGAAAATTATTTATGATATCTAATTGAAATATTCTTCAAAGTTAAACCTAGTATATAGATCATCTATAAACTAGATGTAATAAGAAAGTATATTTAGAAATATTGTAAATAAGTTATTTCTAATAAAAGAAATTAATTTTATTTTGGGGCCATAAAGTATTCATCTTGATAGAACCATTAACAATTTTAATTATTTTCTTGGGATCTAAATGATAGATCTTATTTATGTCTATCGAAGGCTATATGGTATATATGAAAATTTGAATTCAAAGATTATATTTTTAAGTTGATTGAGAAATTTTCTATCATTGTTGTTGAGGTTGCTAGCGAAATCCTTGATTGCTATCTTTGGATTAAGATAAAAGATCCTTTTTATATGTATTTGAGATTTTAGGATACATGTAAAATTATAATTCAAAATTTTTGGTTTAGGAATCGACCTAGAGTTTCTTTACTATTGTTATTGAGATCGATGTTAAAATGTAGTATGGTATGAAGAATTTGATTTTAAAAGATTTACATAATTACTGTGGAAGATATTTGATTGATATTAAAGATCTCGATGGAAGAAACTTTAAAAGAGATATTGAGCTAATTTTACTTATATATTTTGATTTAAGTCCTAACTTGATAAAGCATTAGAAGATTTTTCTCACTAATTTTATTTATAGGATTTTGATTTAGAATTGTCTAAATAAATTGATAAAAGAATTAAGATTTAATTTATACTGGATTATAGGAAACTTGTATAATGGTTTTAAATGTGATATTGGACTCAAGGATTAATCAAGATGGTTGTACTTTGAACAAAATTAAGGATGAGAATCAGAAGTTTATTTTTGACTTTAATTGAAATTTAAAATTTTAGATCTTTTCCATAAATGGTATAGAGTAATAGTTTGGTTGAAATTATTTGATCAATCTAAGAAATATTGATGATTCAAATCAGAGTACATAACAAAAGTATGGTGATCTGGATTATTTTGAGCCTGTCAATAATATTGATCCTTTGAGTTAAAAATTTATAATAAAAGAAATGATTTAATATTTTTTAAAAAAAGTTATTGATAATGGAAAGAATAATATTTTTGATTTTAGATTATTTTGCATGTCGCCATAATCTTCATAAGTAGGTCCTTAATCTATCATGCTAAGAAAATTTTTTGCATCCTAAGTCTAAGATGAGTGGACCATCGATTCTTGATCTTAGATTTAGAATATTTAGTGATAGATTTCTTTTTTTCTAGAATTGAAGCTTATACTTCTCTCTTTATTAGAAAGAGTATGAGATTATTTATCGATCTTAGATTTTATATTCGAATGTTATTCCATTGAGAGTATAGTAAAGTTTATTTATGATCTTATGATAGATCAATTAAGTCAAGAGTAATTAATATTTTTGATGAAAAACTTGATATTCTTATCTAGAATTAAGATAATAATTTTGATTTTAAGAAATATATGATTTAATTCAGATCAACTCTTGTGGTATTGACCTTTTTCTTATGAAATGATTTAATGATAAAATTATATCGAGAATTATAATCTCAAAAATTTTAAGCATTAGATTTAGACCATGAATCCCAATTTTTGAAAGCATAGGTAAGAAAAATTTTGTGGACAAAATTTCTTTTTAGGGGAGGGGGGAGAATTTGATATTTCAATCCCAATTCAGGCTTAGCCACTAGGAATAGAGCCCAAAAGTCCTAGCATGGTTTTTACAGTACCAAAAAAAAAAGAAAAAAGAATATAAAACAATGATGAAGAAGACTCGTGATAGGTGTACTCTTTTCCTCTTGTTTCTCTAGCAAAATCTAACTTCAGAAGGGACTCAAATAGCTTCTTCCACTCTAATTTAAAGACCCCAAATCTTTCCTTCCATCCCATGCTGAAAAGTGCATAGCTCGCCGACAATCACTGATGATTTCTTCTTTCTTCTTCATGGAAGCTTTTCACCATGCTCTTCATAATAGGGGCTCAATCACCACTGAAAAGCTAGGTAAGAGGCTAGTAAACATTAACTAACCCTCTTCTCTTTCTTCCTTAGCCATCAAAGATCAAATTCTGGCCAATTATCGCCAGATTTAGGCCCAAAAAAATAATGCCCTATTCTAATTTTTGTTTTCTTTGATTTTTGGCATTATTTTCCTTGATTTTTGGCACTGTTTGCTACCATTGGTCATCGAGCCAAGATCCTTGGTCGCTACATGGTCCACTCTTCCACCATGGGCATTATCGGCTGGGGGGTAACTTCCTTCCTTTGGGAATAAGGGGTTAAAGGATCTTCTGTTCCGTTAAAGAAGAGAGGAAAAGAAGGAAGAAAGAAAAAGAAAAAAAAAAAGAAGGAAGAAAGAAAAAGAAAAAGGAAAAAGAAGGAAGAAAGAAAAAGGAAAAAAAAAAAAAAGAGATGTTCTCTCTTCTCTCTCTTCTTATGCTTCCACTATTTTCTCTCTCTAAAAAATTTTATTTTATCTCTCTATAATATTTTTCTCTCGAGAACTATTTCTCTCTCTCTATAAAGTTTTCTTTCTTTAAGATTAGTCCAGTGAAGAGACTTTCTTTCAATGATTTTGATCGAGCTTAGTAAAAGATCCAGATCCACGATCATTGGACAATATACCGATGCCCACCTTGGTTAGGTCTGGATATCATTTGATTGATCATCCATGATTTTTGTTAAATTATCTATACATTAGTTCAATCATGATTTGATGAAATTATCTTACTCGACTAATCAAAATGTCAGACAGTGTCATCTGATCAGTCATATTCCATCTTGTTAATTTTTTTCTCCTTAGATATTTTCTTTCTATATGATTTATGAATCCAGTGAACCATTCTGTTACTTTAAATTTGAGATGATTCCTATAGGAGGTTTTGAATTATTCTGTTAGTCGAACATTGTGCCCATACCATTCGAGCCTTTATCGAGCATCATAAGATCTAATCCTTGTTGATCTCTATTAAATTGTTATATCTTAAGTGATTTTGATTAGATGAAGCTACTTGATCAAATTGACTCTGATCATTGGATGGCATATCACTTTTCACTTTGACTTTTGTTGGGCACAAATATATTTGATCACTATTGATCTTTGTTAAACCATTTCTTTTATATTCTAATCGTGATCAGATAAAATTACATTGATTCGACTAATTGGGATGTTGAATGCTACTGCTTTTATTAATCTTGTGAGAGTGTTAGAATTTGGGATTTTTATTAATTGAGGCTTCAAACTGATAGAAGAGTATATTTGAATTATAGGTTTTGAAGGATGCTTTCAGGATTGATTAAATCTGTTCGTTCAGTATTCTGCAAAGATAAGTAATAAATCATATTTTTAAAATATTTTATAATTTATTTTGAAAGTAAATAATTAGTCTTTGATTTATGTGTGATTTATGAAGCTATATTTTGAATGAAAAATGATTTGAAAATTTAAGATTTCTGAGATATTATGGTTTATTGATTTATTATGGAATATACATATGTTGAATGAAATTATGATATACATATTATCTTATAAAAGTACTTTGATATGGATCGATCAGCCTAATTATGTTCTAGACCCTACCAATGAGGGTTATGTATTAGTTCTTTGGACCCTATCAATGGAGGTTGTGTGTTGATTATCTGGATCCTATCAATGGGCGTTATGCATTGGCACTTTGATTGAGCTCACTATTTCTTTTCTGACCCCACCATAGGATATAAGTATAGTCATAGTTAAGACTATTAAGTTATATATTATTTGATTCGAATTGAATTTATGATTATGTATGCATATGGATATTTGAAAATATTTGATTTACTTAAATAAGCATGAAATATATTTTTATGTTTATTCATGGTATTTATTTTTGAATATCATATCTTATGATAATATTGAGCTTATTATCTCCCCTTTCTTTTCAAATTTAGATTCATAATTGTAGATATAGGTACTATCTAGGAGTGAGTTTAAAAGTGAGAGTGGATAGAATCAATTGAGTTTAGACATAGACTTATTACTATGTTTTACAGGATTATTATTTGAGGTTTAATTGATGTAAGATCTTCAGAATACTATTAAAATTTTATAAAAATTAAAATTAATTTTAGTTAGTCAAATTTTAGACTCAATTTATTATTATTTTATTATAATATATTTTATTATATTTGAAATATCTTATATGCTTATGGAGAGAGTTTCTATAAGTATGTGATGGTTACCATGACACCTAGACTCATGATCTCGGATTGAGGGTGTGATAACTATCCTTATTTATTTCTCTTATTTTTCATATTATTAAGGGGTGTTTGGTTGGGGGGAGTGGAGATCTGAAATCAAAATCGCAATGGGTGACTCCCATTCCAACTGTTTGGTTGAGAGGAGTCTCATTCCGATTCTAATTCTAGAGTGAAATGAGAATAGCTCAATCTATATAGAACTCAATCCTTATTCTCTTCTATGGATTCAAATTTTCATTCTAATTTCGATTTCGATTTGAGTCACGAACCAAACACTTCGGGAGATTTGGTCATTCTAATTTGATTCCAAGCCATTTCGATTTCCATTCTCATTCTGATTCCAGTTGCGAACCAAACACCCCCTAAGATTTAGGATTTGAAGTGTGTAATATTCACAAATCTCTTTGGCTTCAAATTTTTATTATTTGACTACAATTTTTCTTCTTAAATTTTTGGAAGCTTTTATTGTCTACGAATCCTAGACTCACATACAATCCTAGATAGGGATGATAATGGGTTGGATTTGGATTGGGTCAACTAATACCTATATCCATCCCATCGTGAAAAAAAATCCATACCTATATCCATTCCATACTCATCTTGGGTCGGATAAAGCAGAAAAAATCATGCATGTACCAAGATTAAGCTCTCAAAACCTCAAGGGACCAATTCAAACCACCACCCATAGATCTCCCTTAGGTGCTCTCCCCTCCCTCGATCTCCCTCAGGTGCTTTCCTTCCCCACAGATCTTGCAAAGAGAGAATGAAATGAAAAGAGAGGAAGTGAAAAAAAACCAAAAAACCCCTCCAACCTCCCTTAGGTGCTATCCTTTCCCTATAGATTTTCCAAAAAGAGAATGAAATGAAAAGAAAATGAAGCAAAAACAAAAGAAATAAAAGAGCAATCTATATGGGAAAGGGTCTTACCTTCTATTTTTTTTTCCCATCTTTTCTTTGTTTTCATTGATTTTTTCCTTGGTTTCCCCTAGTTTTTCATCTATTTTTTTTCATCCATAGGATTCTCGGGTGGGAGGCATGAAGCAAGCCATTTTTTCATCTGTAGGAGTCTCAATCAGGTAAGAAGCTTGAAGAGGAAAGCTTTTCCTCTTATTTTTCCATCCTCAAGAGTCTCAATCAGGTGGGAGGGTTAAAGCTGCCGAATGGAGAAGCTTAGAAGATAGTAGGTTGTTGGAAATTGTGTCCTAAAGCCAATTGACTTATTGTAAATAATTAGATTTTTATATAAATTATTGATCAATAAATAAAAATAATTTTAACTTTTTCATCATAAGATGTACATCTTAGTTATTAGAACTCTTCTGTTATGATGAAGTCCTTAAAACTATATTATGATCGATAAAGGAGGATTTATTGAATAGTTCTGAAATATATTCGTAATCAAATGATATGTCATTAATAGGATGATGATATTTATCGAGTATAGGTCATTTTGTGCCATATAGGTTGGTTGTCCTCATAACCAAAGAGTGTAGAGACACTGGTATGACATACAGGTAAGATGTAGGAGTACATTGTTACTGAACAAGTGACTCACCTGCTGAGTACTCTACTATCAAGAGTAGCTCGTGAAGCATATGGGCATAAGTGTCCCTCAGACCTGAGATTACCATAGTGACTTGCAAGCAACTCACTATACTTTAATATCGAACTACCTACATTTTAATACAGTAAAGAAGGCTATTGGGTACAGTCAAGTACTTGCAAAGTCTATGTATGGATCAAGATGGGATTGATCCCTCCGAATTATAGGAGTTAATACATCACTGTATTTTAATTTAGTAAAATCTTGACTAGAATAATCTATATGATGGATTTGAAAGTTTGAAATACAATGTAGATGACTGTTTCAGAATTTACAGTTAAATCCTAGGTCATCTTTAGCATTCGGGTCAAAGAAATGAATTATACGATAACCATATATCGAGATTTTGAATATTATTTTATAATTATTTGACCTATCCGAACGTCGGATATCATTGTTAGATGGTCATTTTGATTAGTATAGGAAGGAGTTCCTATACTACCGATTTAGTATTTGAACCTATGGAGTCATGCACAAAATTCAAATAATATAGAATAGAATTGATCGGATATTTATGTGTTTAATTTAGAAGTATGAGAATTGATTGAACATGTAGACTAACTAATTAAGAATTAAGTTATAGGTCATTGGCGTGGAGATTCTTTTGGTGTGGGCATCCCCTCTCTTTTGGGCATCACCTCTCCCTGGGTTTCTCTCTCCTCTTGGGTGTCCTCTCTTCCCTTGGCATGGTGGCATGTGATTATTCCAAAGCCTTAAAATTAGATCTCAATGCTTCATCTCCTTTCTCTCCAAAGAAGACGTTTATCCTTCTTTTTTATAGAGTTTGACGTGCATTCGAAGAAGAGATTTGCACATCCGAATCTCGCAAGCAAATTGATAGAGGAGCTTCTTCAATCTTGATCTTTTTTTGCTGTGAATTAAGGTAATATCTCATAAAATTATGAAAATTTTAATTACTAATCTATTCTTTCCTCCTGGCATCTGATGCGATCGAATAAATTTTTTCTTCAATTAGTATCAAAGCCAGATTCTATATGTCATGATCGTATAGTCTAATTTTAAATTTTTTTAATTTTTTTTAATTTAGTTTTAAATCAAAAATTTTGATATGATTAAACTTTGATTTATCTAATATTTTTATATAATTTTTATCTGATTTTAATCAAAGTATCAAATCAAAATCAGCCCCTGAATCTGATCTACTAAAAATATGTTTTAGCAAAAATTTTCTATGCAATTTTTATACTAATTTAATATTTGATTATCCATAGATTTAAATCTATTTTGATAGAATTTTTGTGATGTAATTTAATTAGAGAATTGATGTTGGAATTAGGCTCAGATCTAAATTTATTTGACAGAGTTTCAGATCTGATTTCAGTATAATATCTATGCATGTTTGATTACATCTCTAACCAGAATTTTTCTATGCAATCATACATATATTTGGAATAGATTTCTATATTATTTTATATCTAAATTCATAGTTTTATATGCTGTATAAAAATAAGTTCAAATCTGAAATAAACTTATGTGTTGATCCAATATGATTAGATGCACATCATATTTGTATGATTATGTGCATGCATAGATTATATGACAATTTACATGTTCATGTAATTAGTTTTTTAAAATTAAATTTTAGATCGTAGTAGCCCAGTACTCAAATTAGGAAGATCATCAAGCTGTCCAATCACAAGAGAAAGTAAGATTTAAAGATTCTTTTTTTCTATTCGATGGGATGCTCTTATGACATATAGGGGTACATTATAATCAAGTCTCATGATGAAGAATAGTAAAAAAATTTTTAAAATTATTTTGATCATAAATATATTTAAATTAGATCTAAAGTGATTTATAGTTAATTATAATTTTAGTAAAATAAATTTAGATATAAAATTAGATTTTATGATTGAATTGAATGTTGTATATGATGTAAAAATTTAAATTTTCTATGATACATATGATGTATACATAAAATTTAGATAAATTAATATATGTTTAATTGTTAAACATAGAATTAAAAATTAGATTTTGATTTAAAGATATAGTGTGCTTCACTTGAAATTCTAGTAGAATAGTTCTACAAACTAAAACACATGTTTTACATACTTAATTTGAAATTAAATTTAAAAAAAATTAGACTGAGAATTAAGATCTTAAGATACTTAATAAATCGATGGGCAATGGGTTAGTATGAATCAGATCATCTAACTGGGTTAGACTTATGGTTAGAAATAAATATTGGCTAAATAGAGAAATTGATTAAATCTAATAAAAAATTTAATTAGATTAAGTCAGAATTTTTTTAGATTAACCTCAATAGTTGTAGCTTGATCAAGTCCATATTTTTGACCATACCAATTGAACCATGATCGTGGCTCAATGGTTTAGCTTGAGTCCTTTGGCTGACTGAATTGAAACTAATCTACCAATTGGTGTCTAAGATAAGTTTGACAATATTATATGACAATTCGATCAATATTTTTAATTGATAGTTTACTTATCTAGCATTTTAATGGGGTCTAAGGTAAGCCGAGGCAGATCCTCCCATCAATCTCACTTATCCGATCAATTCGATAGATCATATTTTGATTAGGTCACTGATTGATTCGAGTTGACCCATACCATTAAGATAAATCAGTATGACTGATTTAGGTGTCTCTAGATAACTTGTATCAAGTCCTCTTTATCACTTGATGAAGTCAGTAGAAGAATTTATGACTTGCAGATCAATCTCTTCTCTTATTCTCAATTCATTAAATCAAATTCTTTAAATTATTAGGTCTTTAAAATGATACAGTTATGGAGATAATTAGTTCATAGCCTCCCATTAAGGTGTGTAATAATACATCCAATATTCTAAATAGACATTGAAGGTGCCACACACCTGGTGTCTATTGAGTATTATAATTATCATTCATTATATAATCATCTTATTGTACCCTTCAGATCAATGGTCAAGTTGGCCGAGCCACACTTGGGCTTAGGTATTTATTTATTGGATGCACTTAGTGTCGTCATGTTAATAGTTAAACCTAATCAGAATTTTAATGAGGTATCACACGTCTGCTAAAGAGATGTTTAAGGCAAAATCTATTGCTAAAAATTGTTTGGTGAAACAATTGGTTAAGAATCTACCCATGGATGCACTAAGATGAGCCGAGCCATATTCGGACCTGAATGCAGTCTATGTGGATTCTAGTACTTGCTAAGAGATTAATGTAACTCTTCGAATTCGAAGTAGAGGCTACCAATTCATATAAAATAGTTGAAAAATTTTAGACTAAAGTCTATATCTTTAGGATTAAAATAATTCATATACTAATAAGTTTTTAATTTTTTTCAGATATAGTCAATACACTATCGCTCTGATCGCTGTTGGATAGCGATAAGCTTATTAGCCAAATTTGATAGTTGGTATCGAAAGTTAAAGATCATCCTGAAGCATGAAAGAATCCTTTATATGCTTACGGATCCCATACCTAAAGAAACTACTGCGAACCACCTCGTGTGATGAGAAACATTTATTTGAAGTGGCTCAATGACTGCATGATAGTGCGTTGCATCATGAGGCAGTCATGAATGACGAACTTAGTTGTAAGTTCAAGGATACTAATTTGAAGAGATGATTCAAATGTTAATGAGTCCTTCGACACCCCTGAGATATCGAGAGAATAAAACCTCCTGTGCTGTGTTCAATGCCTGTATGCAAGATGGGACGTCGGTCATCGATCATATATTATACATGATTGAAGAGATTAAATGCCTGAGCAAACTTGACTTTCTGTTATATGAATAGTTAGGTAAGAATGCTATCTTTAACTCACTACCGAAGTCCTACCTATTCTTCTTGAGTCATTATAGAATGACCAAGTCTACAGTAAACTACCATCATTTACTAGGGTTGCTGCAGACATTCAAGAAGGACCATCAGCTCCAAAAAGAGTCGGTGCATATCGTGGGAGGATCATTTACAGGTCATCATTCCTCCAAGAGAGGAAAGAAGAAGAGGGTGCAGAAGAGCCATGCCACTGATCCAAATCGAAGCAATACAAGAAGTCAAAGGTCGACAAGAGCCAGACAGAATGCTTCTTCTACAAGAAGCTAGATCATTGGAAGAGAAATTGTCCTGCATATATAGCTTTTCTTGATCCAAATAAGCCAAAGAATAAGAGAAACAAGCAATCTGTTACTTTACAAGGTACTTATATGATAACTCCTTGTAATTTTTCTATCTGTGATACTACTATCTGGGTATTGGATACCGAAAGTTACATTAATATTTGTAATTCATTACAGGACTACATGTCAGTAGAAATTTAGAGAAGACGAGCGATTCCTAAATATTGGA
Source organism: Elaeis guineensis (assembly GCF_000442705.2). Taxonomy (NCBI): domain Eukaryota; kingdom Viridiplantae; phylum Streptophyta; class Magnoliopsida; order Arecales; family Arecaceae; genus Elaeis; species Elaeis guineensis. The sequence goes on along the minus strand of NC_025993.2, from coordinate 91,125,897 downwards.
GATGGAAGTCTTGTTCTAGTTCTAGATTTAGAAACTATACAGCTTTTTTGAGTTTAGTAGTATCATATTAGATGAGTGTTATTATTATCCTTTCTTTATAATGAATGTCATCTCTGTAGGTCTTTTGATCAAACTTGATTTTAAATTTCTAATAAAGGATGATTTTTATGATTTTATTATGAATGATACTAAAATCATGTGAGGATAATTGAAACATGGCATATATCTACTATCACAGTCTGTTGGTATAATGTACACATCGAATAAACGTACTAGGATAGATAATGTAGCAATTCCTATCTTTGGCATTATAGACTGGGTCATGTGAACAAAAATAGGATAGATAGGTTAATCAAAGAGGATGTTCTTAAAATTAATGATCATGAATCATTACCGACCTATGAATCCTGTCTTCTTGATAAGATGACCAAGTTACCTTTTAAGAAAAAAGATGAGCAAGCCAGTGATGTTCTAGTCTAGTACATAGTGATGTATGTGAACCTATGAACATAGTAATCAGAGGAGAATATTATTACTTCATTACATTTACTGATGATCTATCAAGATATGGATACGTCTACCTTATGAAGCATAAATCTGAATCATTTAAAATATTCAAATGATTCTATAGTAAAGTAGAAAAATAGACTGAGAAGAGTATTAAAATTCTTCGATCAGACTGAGAAGGTAATACCTCACCAATGATTTTTTGATATATCTAGAAGAGAATGGGATTCTCTCATAATGGACTTCTTTTGAAATACACAACATAATGGGTATCGAAAAAGAAATCAAATACTGTTAGATATGGTTCGATCTATGATGGACTTTATAACTCTGCCAATCTATTTTTAAGGATATGCCCTTGAAACTGTCTGCTACATATTTAAAAAGATTTCGAGCAAGTCTGTCAATAAAACTCCATATGAGATATGGATAGGACATAAGTTGGTGCTCACACACCTTAGGTTTAGAGGTGTCCAGCTTATGTCAAACCCTTAAAGATGGACAAGCTTGAACCTAGATCCGATAAATGCTTGTTTGTAGGGTACCCAAAGAAAGCTAAAGGGTATACTTCTACCTAGCTAAAGAATAAAAGGTGTTCGTCAGCAATAGGATAGTTTTTTTAAAAAAGAATTTCTTGGAGAAGAAACTAATATCACTAAAATTGAACTTAGCGAACTTCGTGAGATAGAAATACCGACACATACAGAATCAGATTGATTGAAGAATCAAATTCAGAGCCAGTAGAGGCACCATTAAGAAGATCAAGTAGAGTACCACATCAACCAGATAAATACTATAATTTTTTGATCTGGGATGATGATCCTATCAAACTAGATGAGAATGATGAGGATTCGATCGCCTATATGGATGCTTTGCAAAGATCTGACTCTCAGAAATAGCTTAATGTCATAAAATCCAAGATAGAGTCTATAAAGATCAACGGTGTATGGACACTGATTGATCCATCCAAAAGGATTAAACCCATAGGTTGTAAATAAATTTTTAAGAAAAAAAGAAGAGCGGACGAAAAGGTGGAGACCTATAAAGTATGTCTAGTTGTCAAGAAATACCGTCGATATTATGGTATTGACTATGATAAGACGTTCTCTCCTATGATAATGTCAAGTCCATCCAGATTATACTTGCGATAGTGACACAATTAGATTTTGAAATCTGACAAATGGATATCAAAATTGTCTTCTTAATGGGGAGCTGAAAGAAGTGGTATATAAGATACAACATAAAGGATTCACATCCTCAGATGAATCTAAAGTATACAAGCTAAATATGTCTATCTATAGACTAAAGCAAGTATCTAGGAGTTAGAATATGTATTTTGATAAGACGATCAAAATATATGGCTTCATTAGGAACAGAGAAGAATCTTACATCTACAAGTGGACTTTCTATAGTTATCTTCCTTATACTATATATAGATGACATACTGTTAATAGAAAATAACATCCAGCTTTACAAAGTATAAAGTTATGGTTATTATTACAGTTCTTCATGAAGATTTGGGAGAAGCAACTTATATTCTAGAGATGAAGATCTATAGAGATAGATTTAGAAGGTTACTTGGGTTGTCCCAATTCACATACATCGATACCATGCTGAAATGATTCAGCATGGAGAATTTCAGAAAGGGCTATCTATCGATAGATCAAGAAATTTCTCTCTCCAAGAAGGATTGTCCGACAATCCTCAGGAGAGAGAACGTATGAGTAGAATCCTATATGCTTCGACAGTGGAATCTATCATGTACGCTATGACATGTACGAGATCGGATATAGCCTATTCACTAAGAGTAGTGAGTAGGTATCGGTCTAATTCAGGAGAGAACCATTGGAAGGTTGTGAAGACAATCTTTAAGTATTTGAGAAATACTAAGGATCAATAGCTTATTTATGGAGACACTGACTGAAAACTTATGGATATACTGATTTTAGTTTTCAGTTAGATCATGATGATAGCAAAAGCATGTTGGGCTATGTGTTCACTATGAATAAAGGAGCAATTTGCTAGAAGAGTTTTAAGCAACATATGATGGTTGACTTGATATGCGAAGCAGAATATGTTGCGACATCTGATGCTGCAAAGGAGATTGTTTGGTTGAAGAAGTTCATCATGAAATTTGGAGTGATTTCCTCTGTTGTTGGTCTAGTTTTACTATATTGTGATAGTACTAGAGCCATAGCATAAGCAAAGGAGTCCATGTTCCATCACATAACCAAATACATTCTGTGATGCTATCATCTTGTCTGTGAAATCTTGGATCGAGGTGACATTGAGCTATAAAAAATTGACGAAAAAGAGAATATGACCGACCCCTTCACTAAAACTCTCGGGATCAAAGAGTTTGATGATCATAAGTAGAAGATGGGTATAAGATACTATTCCGATTGACTTTAGTCGAAGTGAAAGTTATTGGACATTGTGTCCTAAAGTCAATTGACTTATTGTAAATAATTAAATTTTATATATAATTATTGATCAATGAATAAAAGTAATTTTAATTTTTTCATCATAAGATGTACATCTTTGTTACTAGAACTCTTCTATTGTGATAAAGTCCTTAGAACTATATTATGATCGATAAAGAAGGATTTATCGAATAGTTCTTAAATATGTTCACCATCAAATGATACGTCATTAATAGGATGATGATGTTTATCGAGTATAGATCATTGTATGCCATATAGATTGGTTGTCCTCGTAATCAAAGAGTGTGAAGACACTGGTATGACATACAGATGAGATGTAGGAGTATATCATCACTGAATAAGTGACTTACCTGTTGAGCACTCTACTGTTAAGAGCAACTCGCGAAGCATATGGGCATAAGTATCCCTCAAATCTGACATCATCATAGTGACTTACAAGCAACTTATTGTGCTTTGGTGTAGACTATCTGCATTTTTAATATAGTGACGGAAGCTATTGGGTGCAGTCAAGTACTTGCGAAGTCTGTGTATGGATCAAAATGAGATTGACACCTCCAAATTATAGGAGTTAATGCATCACTATATTTTAATTTAGTAAAATCTTGATCAGATAATCTATATGATGGATTTGAAAGATTGAAATACGATATGGATGACTGTTTCAGGGTTGACAGTTAAACCCTAGGTTACCTTGAGCATTAAGGTCAAAGGGATGAATTATGTGGTAACCATATATCGAGGTTCTTGAATATTACTTTATAATTATTCAACCTATTTAGATATCGAGTATCATTACTAGATGGTCACTTTGATTAGTATAAGAAGAATTTTCTATGCTACCAGCTTAGTGTTCGATCACATGGAGTCACGCACGAAAGTCAAGTAGTGTAGAAAAGAATTGATCAAATATTTATGTATTCAATTTAAAATATGAGACTTGATTGAACATATAAACTAACTTAATTAAGAATTAAGTTATAGATTATATAGAATTAAATACCGACTATATCCAGCTGGCACTGTGCATGAGGTGTGAGTTTGATTTCGAGGATAAATTAAATCAAATCAATAATTCAAGTAATTATGAGAGACTCAATTTGAGTTCTAATTACTTTAGATTAGATCTAATTTAATTGAATTTAATTTTATTAAAACTTGATTGGATTAATTTATCAAGTTGAACTTGGATAAGAATCTTAATTGGATTAGGATAAGCAGTCTTTTCAAATTAGTTCGAATCAGCTTTGAATTGGATTCGAATTGAATCCAAATCTAAACCATATCTAATTTAGTCCATTTAGTCATGTTTTTTAGCTATTCTCTCACCATGTGAGCCGACCAAGCTGGTTGGGAGGGGGCTGTTTCCGGCCCCCTCTCCTTGGGCATGCGGCATAATGAAGAGAGGTGCAAGTTGGCACCTCTCCTATTTGGATTGGGATTCTTTATGCTTTAGAAAGTTTGGATTTGAAAAAAAAAAAGAGAGAAATCGATAAATTTCTCTGACATTAAACCTTTTCAGGCTATCCTACTATTTCTTTTCTCACTGATAAACCATCATTTTGCTTTATTGAATTTTGATATATCTATGGTTATTGGAAGAGTGTGGCACCAGTGTCAAACAAAAGTTTAGCATGCATATCAGCAACAGTAAGAGTACTTTCAGACACAAAAGTGGAATTCTTAGCATCTTCCTGATTCAAACATGGAGAGTCATATTTCTAGCACCTAAAGGAGTTCGATTTAATCTAGACCTCTTGTCTATTTAAGAAAAGGTGTGGAGATGAAAAATAAGCAATCAACCCTTGGCCTAGGTATGGAGATCCTTTTGGTGTGGGCATCCCCTCTCTTTTGGGCATCACCTCTCTCTTGATTTTTCTCTCCTCTTGGGTATCCTCTCTCCCTTTGGCATGGTGGCATGTGGGCTATTCCAAGGCCTTGAAATCAGATCTAAAGACTTCATCTCTTTTCTTTTCGAAGAAGACGTTCATTCCTCTCTTCTACAAAGTTTAGCATGCACGAGAAGTAGAAAATCTTCAACCTTGATCCTTTTTCACTGTGAATCAAGGTAAAATCTCATAAATATTATGAAAATTTTAATTGCTAATCTATTCTTCTCTTCTGGCATCCTATACGATTGGATGAATTTTTTCTTCAGGTAGGGTTTTGTGTTGGATCATTATATATAAGAGTTTAAAAGGTGTCTACATGTAGAATCAATTTGGTCTAAACTGAACCTGACCCAAACCTGCTTCAGGTATTCTTTCTATAACCCATATCGATCCCGAGTTTTAGTTCGATTGGGTTGGATTGAGTATCCAATAGGTTGGATAAAACTGCCATCTCTAATCTTAAAATCTGAGAGATTAAATTAGTTTGTTTTCTTTTTTTAAAGAAGAATTCAACCTCAAAAAGCTACAATCCCAATCCACACCAAAGGGTGAGATCGTTATGAGTCATGATGAAATATATGATAATGCTCTTGGGATAACATTAGATATATTAAAGATCTTGGGGTAGGTCCAAAATCAATTAGTTCCACTTCATTTAGAAAAAGGGCTTTGGAGTTGAAGGAGCCTCTTCAAAGAATTCAAAAAAAAGATAAGGTTTCAACATGAACTAAGGAATAAGATACAAACTTACTAGTCCAACTTAGACAATGACTTGATGTAGATAGCCATAATATTGGCTCGCTAAGATGAATATGACCATATACTCGCATATATAGCTAGTAATGCCTCCTTTTTTCATACCCCTCTTAGTTTATGGTAAAATTTGGGTAACATACTATTTTTAAACCATTGTTTAATAATATGTTCAGTGCTAGCTATTTGATGAGAAAACTAGTATATTTTTATATACTCTTCTGCTATGATTCTCTAATTCCTATTTATTATTGTAGATACATATTGACAATGATAATTGCGGCTTATTATATTTATGGTGATTTTGGAGCTTCTTCTTGTTACACTTCGAACCCAGCATCCAGATTGGATACATGATAGCCACACACTCTTTAGGACAAGTCCTAAAGAATATGCAAGGCCTATAAAATTTCTTACAACACCTCAATATCGATAAATAATAATGATCTACTTTCACAATATATCATAAAATTTGTACAAATACAAATTTAATTCATTCTATCATCCAACTAGATACAAAGAACACTCTATCTATTCATTCGTTCATCTGTGACCTCAAACCATAGCCTACCATAAGCATCCTGCAACTCTGAACAAAAAAAGAGAAGAAGAGGGATGGTGAGCTTTACAATCCAGCAAAAATCTTCACACATCCATACCAGTATAACAATATAATTTAAAAATAAAAATAAATATAAAACATGAAATCTTATATCAAATGTTCAGAATAATGCAAATATCTATATAAATATGTGTCAAATATCTACTTTGTCAAAAGAGATGCATCACCACATGTCGACAAGTGAAATCTTTTATTTAGTATTAGTTCATATTTTTTTATCTGTTTCTCTTATCACATATCTAATTTTATTTATCTTCAATATTTCGACTTTGGACTAACCAAGATCATGCGATAATCTTTTATTCGGATCGAATTTTTATGATCTCCCTCAGATCGAATTTTTATGATCTTTCTTGGATCAAATTCTCATGATCTTTTTTGGATCAATTTCTTCATGCTCTTTCTCAGATCACATTCCCACGTATAAGTTCGTGGGAGCTATCCTAGGTATAAACTCCTGACCGACTGTTTTTTAATCTTTATTGGATCGAATTTTCACACATAAGTCTGTGGAGACTATTCCACATGACGAGGCTAGTCCAACCCATATCTTTTTCATCTAATTATTTTATATTAATTTTATCAATTAATTTTAATTTTTAGTGTGATCAAGATAAGTATATCATATCTATATAATCATACCATCAATCACTAATACAAATATATTAACATAACATACTCATGCTGAAAGATCATATCAAAAAATAATAATGTCTCAAACATAGCAAACCTATCAACATGAATTCAACGGTGCAAAATCAATGATACAAGTCCAACAATAAAATAGCATATATAATAGTGATTATGTATAGGGATTCTTACCTTTATCGATAATTGATCCAAATATAGAAACTGATGAACTCCTCAGCCTACGAACTTGAAATTAAAGTATTTTGCTTGATACCCTCTTGTACAAATAATTACATCTCTACATGATTAGGATGAAATATAAAAATCATATGCAAAAAAATTATAGATAAACCCTAAATATCATAGGTCCGAAATCCCTCTTAGGGTCAACCAAGTCTGATTTCTCTAAGTACCTAGACCCTCCACTGGTCCATAAGATTTTTAGAGATAAAAATCCATGAAGAGAGAGAATAAATTTAGAGAGAGAAAGTAAAAAAAATCTGATAGAGAGAGAAAATGGAGAGATAAGAAGGAGAGAGGAGAGAGAGAAGAGAGAGAAATTTTTTCTCCTTTTTTTCTTTTTCTTTTCTTTTTATCTTTCTTTTTTTTTTTTTTTTTCTTTTTCCTTCTCTTTCTATCATTTTTCTTTTCTTTTCTTCTTGGTGGAAAATAGGGGAGGGAAACCATATAGGGTTGGCTGTGCCCACGGTGGCTACCATGACTGGTGGCGACGGTGGCTCCAACCCGCAGTGGTCCAAGCACGGTTACAATCGACGATGGTGGCTGGCATGGTAGAGGAAAAAGAAGAAATAGAGAGACTCGGATTCAAAGGAGATTCGGCAACTTGTGGGTCTTAAATTGATCACCGACGATAGCTAAGGGATGGGAAGAAGATGGAGATGAAGCTGGTGATATCTTACTTTGATTTCGACAGTGAATCGATAATAAATCAGTGATGTCATAGGGCACCATCATCGAAAAACTAAAGGAAATCCAAGGGGTTTTCTTTGGCAATCAATTGAGGCTGAAGTCAGTTCACTTGGAGGGGGAAAGGGAGGGGTTTATAGAGGAGATCTTAGAGCTTCGGTAAGTCTCTAGAGTCCTAATCCAAATTGCATTTGAAGAAAGAAGACGGACTCCATCAGGAGTCCTCTTCTACCTCATGTGCCTAGCATATGCAGCTTTGATTTTTTTTTATAATCTTTTAGGTGGGTTACTACATCCTCCTTCCTTAAAATAATTTCATCCTCAAAATTAGCATGTAGCAAAATCGAATCCTTATGGGCACAAATTTCTTATCTTATCCTCAAGCTTCTAAATAACCTTCTTGATTAAGGAAAAAAAATTAAAGCCTTTACCATGACATATTTGCTAAACCATAACGCTTTCGCTGCGCACTCTAATTTAATCTACCGATTATCTTGGGTTTGCTAAATAATTTTTGAACCAATAAAATTGTAGATTGTCAATTATTTAAATTACAATTCAAGATATAAATTATCCATCAACACCCCTATCACAATCCCTTGTAATGAAAACCCTAAGTTTCAATATTTTTTATGTCATGCTCTCACAATAAAATTCAATCTACCAATAGAACCAAACATATTTTTCATTTGTATGCGAGTTTCATATATAATCTTCTTGTAGGTTTAATGCTCGAAAAGTATTTATCTTTTGTACAATACAATTCCTTCTTAGGCCACATCGTAAACAAAGTTCCTCCTAATAAATCCATAATTGTAATGATCAAACAATTAACATCAATATTAGAAAATTCATCATGATCTTCACCTATATCAAGTTTAAAATATTCTAAAATCATCTTAATAATAATTACATAAGTATACTCAACATAATATATCAATGTATCCCACTTTATTTTAGGGTCAACACCTCTTAAACTTAGGTCAAACCTTATTTATTGAACTCTAAGATATAACTCATCAATTCTGTTATAGACATCATATGCCACTTATGTATAAATTTTATCATAAAATCTATTGATCCAAAATTCAAATATTGAATCCTTTTTACTACTTCTATCATGATCCTAGTGACCATGATCTTATACTCAAATACCCTTGATGTCATAGTCCTTGAAGATCATAACCTTAAACTCTGATATTCTGTTGTCACATCTTTAGTGATCATAACCTTATGCTTAAATATCCCTTAACTCACATTCCTTAGAGACCAAAAGTTTAAGTTTCGTTATCACTTATGTCATATCCTAGAAACTTATGTCACAGTCCCAAATGACCTTAAACCTAGGCTCTGATACCATTCTGTCATACCTCAAACCTAGCATCCGGGTTAGATAGATGATGGCCGCACACTCTTTAGGACAAGCCTTAAAAAATATGCAAGGTCTATAAAATTTCTCATAACACCTTAATATCGACAAATAATAATGATCTACTTTCATAACAATTCATGAAACTTGCACAAATATAAATTAGTTCCTTCCATTATCCAACTGGATATCAAGAATACTCTATCTATTCATCAATTCATCTGTGACCCCAAACTGTAGCCCGCCATAAGTATCCTGCAACTCTAAAATAGAAAAGAGAAAGAAGAGGGGTGATGAGCTTTATAGCCCAGTAAGAATCTCCGTACATCCATATCAATATAATAATATAATTTAAAAATAGCAATAAATTTAAAGCATGAAATCTTATATCAAATGTCCAGAATAATATAAATATCTATATAAATATGTGTCAAATATCTGTCTTATCAAAAGAAATGCATCACCATATGTCAATAATTGAAACCTTTTATTTAGTATTAGTTCATGTTTTGTCATCTATTTTTCTTATAACATATCTAGTTTTTTTTTTTTTTTTCTAACTTTTCAGCTTTGGACTAACTAAGATCATGAGATGATCTTTTATTCGAATCAAATTTTCATGATCTTCCTCGAATCAAATTTTTATGATCTTTCTCGGATCAAATTCTCATGATCTTTTTCAGATCAATTTCTTCATAATCTTTCTCCGATCACATTCCCATGCATAAGTCTGTGGGGCCTGTCTGAGGTATAAGCTCGTGGCCGGCTATTCCTCGATCTTTATCAGATCGAATTTTTATATATAAGCCCATGGAGACTATTCTACATGATGAGGCTAGCCTAACCTATATCCTTTTCATTCGATTATTTTATATTGATTTTATCAATCAATTCCAGTTTCAATGTGATCAAGATAAGTATATCATATCCATATAATCATGCCATCAATTACTAATACATATATATTGATATAACATACTTATGTCAAAAAATCATATCAGAAAATAATAGTGTCTCAAATATAGCAAACCCATCAATATGAATTCAACGATATAAAATCAATGATATAAGTCCAATAGCAAAATAGCATATATAATGGTGATTATGTATAGAAATTCTCATCTCTACTGATGATTGATCCAAATACAGAAATCAACGAACTCCTCAATCTATGAATTCGGAATTAAGGTATTTTGCTCGATATCTCCTTGTACAAATAATTACATCTCTATATGATAAGGATCAAACATAAAAATCATATGCGAAAAAATTATATATAAATCCTAAATATCATTGGTTCGGAATCCCTCCTAGGGTCAACCAAGATCTGGGTTGGTCTAAGTACCTTAACCCTTCACTCCATAAGATTTCTAGTGAGAGAAATTTATGAAGAGAGAGAACAAATCTAGAGAGAAAAAATTTTAGAGAGAGCAAGTTGGTAGAGAGAGAAGGTAGAGAGAGGAGAGAGAGAAGAGAGAAAACTTTCTCTCTCTTTTTTTTCTTTTTCTTTATTTTTTTTCTTTTTCCTTCTCTTTCTATTGTTTTTCTTTTCTCTTCTTCTTGGTGGAAAACAGGGGAGGGAAACCTTATAGGACTGGCTATGCTCACGATGGTGACCTCGACTAGTGGCGATGGTGGCTCCAACCCGCAGTGGTCCAAGCATGGCTACGACCGGCGACGGTGGCTGGCATAGTGGAGGAAAAAGAAGAAATAAAGAGACTCAGATTCAAAGGAGATCAAGCAACTCACAGGTCCTAAACTGATCACCGACGGTAGCTAAGGGATGGAGAGAAGATGGAGATGGAGCTGGGAATATCTTACCTTGACTTCAGTGATGAATCGACAACGAATCGATGATGAGTCGTGAGGCACCATCATCAAAAAATCAAAGAAAATCCAAGGGATTTTCTTTGCAATCAATTGAGGCTGAAGTCAGTTCGCCTGGAGGGGGAAAGGAAGGGGTTTATAGAGAGGATCTTAGAGCTCCGGTGAGTCTCTAAAGTCCCAATCCAAATCGTATTCGAAGAAGGAAGATGGACTCCATCCAGAGTCCTCTTTCGCCTCACGTGCCTAGCACGTGCGGCTTTGATTTCTTTTTTTTTAATCTTTTGGATGGGTTATTAGACTTCTAATGACAACTTAAACTCTGCTCTTTCTCTCTTTTATCTATGAGTTGTGGGATATTTTGTATGAAACTTTATCTTTTTTTTTTCATGGATGATATTAAGTTTAGAATAATTGTAAACGTTATGGATATTGACTAGCTTTATATATGCAGACAATGAATATTTATTTGAAGATTTTTGGTTATTCTTTTTTAGATTCAATGTCTTGATGGTAGATTCAATGTAATGAATTGTATAGGGAAGGCGCCCCACATAGATCTGAAATATGCAATATCAATTGGTGGTTGGGATTTTTAAAGCATTTTTTACTTTCTTAAATAGATTCTTAACTAATAAAAGCTTATAGCATTTCTATTATATTTATCATCAGGGTTACATTACTTCCTACCATTTTCATAGATCTCTCTTTCATTACTGATCATCAGATTCAGCATGGAAACTATTTGTTGTCCTCATTTTATCCTATGATCCAATATTCTTGATTCAACTATGATTGCAAAGCTGACATTTTTATCTGGTTTTCATGCTTTTGATTCTAAGATCATGTAGGATGGGGCCCAGCCCGTCCCTTTCGAAACCGGCCCATGAAAGACGAACTCAACGTTGTCAACTTCCTTATCAGAGATTTTTATTTGTACTCGGTATTACGATGGTTTGCAGTGATGCTGCATGGGCTGGGCTGTGCAATAGGTTCAATTACTAGCGGCCCAAAATAGGGCCCAGATGTAGCAAAACATAGTTCCTTGTATCCAAGCTTGCCCTGGTCCTCTTCTCTTCGTCGAGTAAGCAAGAGGATACTCTTGGACATGATTGAGACCAAAGACAAAGAACCTGATGTTCATTCTCTCCTTGTTCTGCCCCTTGATACCAATGAACAATGTTCTAACATATAATTTGTGTCAGAATATTTGATCCTTCGTTCGACTAATTTCGCAAGTTAATCTTATACATCACTAACTCGTTTCTATAACTTTGAGGCAAAACATTTGTTTTAATTTTTACCACCAAGCATAGATAGTTTTCATCTAAAGAATCCATGACATGATTAAGAAAGGCCTAAATTCATATAAGATTTCCAATTCAAAGTAAAATCCAAACTTATGATAACCCCTCCCTTTCAAAAATATTTTCAGGATCAAGAGATGCTTCTGTTGTTGGGGCAAGCAAGCTATGTTTTATGCACTAGAATTAAGATGGTTGAATCAAAAGGGTGACCATCCTGAGTGAATAACAAAATTATAGCCCCAATCATAGGAATTTTTGGAGTGGGATGTGATGATCTTCTTTCATGGCTACGGGCATATATGGCCTGAATTGGATTCTTGCACCACTGCTGGTCTGTTGAATGATAGATTCTTATGCTCAAAGAGGCTGACTCACAAATGGAGAAGGTGGTAGTACTATTTGTTCAATTTGAACTACTCACGGATCATGTTCATAAGGAAGGTAATGGACCTATGAACTGGCTGCAAAGATCAAGAATTAGGCATTTAGCTAGGATGGTGTTATTCATGGAGGTGTCATATAGAGTTCATTTTGACTTGGTGAAACTGCTAAGTTTTCCCTCAACAATACTTGCTAGATGTACACTTATATATGTCGGGAAGAGCAACAACACAAATTGTTTGCTCTATGAGTCCAATCTGATTCATTTTAAGTGTTTAGAAACATTTAAGAAGATCTTTGCAGTTCATGGCATGTGAAATTTCTCATCTAGAAAAAGTGTTTGTTTTGTCGAGCTCCACTCTGAGCTCTTAACATGTAAGAAAAACTCTCTGTTGCATGAAAGCTGAAGCTTAAATTTAAAGTAAATTTTAGTAACTGGCCAGATAAAAAGCGTGACTTTTAAAATTTAACATGTATTGGTAGTAAAAATTGTTCATCTTTTCTTCTGTAACTAAATTGCTTTTCTGTTTACTCTGTGGGCTATTGAGTTGGTTGATACCAAAAGCTTTACTACCATTGCTTTTAGGGGTACAAAAGTGCTAAATTGTTCTATTCTCCTCTGTGGCAAACTTGGACCAGAGTTGATTGAAATATTTTATCTGCAAGTAATGCTAAATGGAGCCGGTTATGATTCAAGCCTGGATTCCAGTTCTACAAACTCTGGTCCAAGCCTATCTAACTCCTCATGTGCAATATATGAAGACATATTAGTATATTGCAAGTTGTTGCCACAAATTTAATCTAGAAACGCTCGTGTACATCACTAATCTTCCTTTTCCTTTATGGAACATTCAAAATCCAAGGTAATAAATGGTATAAGATCCCCCTACTTCTTATCTAACAGAAAGCTTTGTAGTCTAACTTTTTTTAAAAAATAATATCCTAGTAAATCCTTTTCTGTATGGATTATATTTGATTATAGTGATCATTCAATCGTTCAGTTTAATACAACTAGGCTTAAAAAAGGAGCCCCAATGAACTCCACATTATCCATCATCATTATTATAATCACAATAATGTGTAAAGATATAGCAATATGTTTTGACAGCATCTACAAACATCGGTAGAGGGAACAATTTGTTAAACCACTTGACATAAAGGAGACATATACTAAACCTAAGATACATCACAATATTTAACTCACAGATAGAGGTTGGAGTATAAAGCTACGGAAAAGGAATATATCTCCTCTTTTTCTTTATATATGGCTATGGACAAACGCGGAGATCTATCCAGCTGTGTATTTAATAAAAGTTGCCTATGGATTAGCATTGGGCGAACGGGTTACCCAATCTAAGGTTGCATATCTTAAGCAACTTGAGATTAACAAATGGCAAAAAAATCTCGAAAGGATCACTAGAAAGATGTCCCTAATTGGAAAAAAAACAACTGCACTGAAGAATCTATTTTTGCCTAGGACCAACTAGTTTTGCTACTTGTTGGGGAGTTTGGAAGGAGAGAAATGGGAGGGTCTTCTTACAAAATGTGAGCACCAAGAAGAGAGCATTGGAAACTACTTTAATATCTTAATAAGTTCAACAATGTTCAATAGACATTATATCAAATTCAATAAGACTTTCAATCTATAATAAAAGTATGGAGATTCTACTTCTAATCACTCTTCCATTCATATCTTGTATCATCTTAATTTTTCGACATCTATAGAAATAATAAAATAAGAGGTAATGAGTTAGACGGCCCAGTACGCAATGATCACTTTAAATAGATTTCGTCAGATATTAAAGTAAATAATCATTTATAAAAAATAAGCATATAGAGTTTATCAATTCGAAATTAATTTCAATTATGCAATATAGTTTATGCAAAATTTATTTTTTTTTTCAAAAATTCGAGTTTCTTTCGAGATTTTAATTTCTTTATTTTTAAGTTCTTTTCATCAATCATGAACTATGACCATATTTTTTCTGTGGTAGGGTCATGACACTACGTATCATCTTGCGGTGAGCTGCAAATCATCTGACAGCAAAGTCTTTCGAAACCGCTGGTTCGCTGGCGATTTATCGCTGGTCTCGCTGGCGACATGTCGTTGGTCTCACTGACGACATAAATCTTCAAGACAAATCAATTGCCAATATATTTATCCTCATTGGTGGGATCCTTTACATAGTCAGGTTGTCAATTCATATTATTCTTAAATCAAAATTCTTCATAAATCATATCTCTTATTCTAGTTTGATAAGAAAACATATAATCATGTGGTATCGAAATCAATCAATATAAGGCATAACGAAATCAATATATTCAATCATATCAAAATAAGATATTTTTTCTGACAAAATATCATTCATCCAATTCACACATCAAATCACAAATCATGTCAGAAAAATATATTATAATTTATCGATAAATTTAAAAAAAATGAAGCATTACTTACTTTATACGCATTCTAACAAATCCATATAATTATAGAAATATCTTTTCAAAATCTTCAGTTCCTAGATCATATCACAGTATCCAATTATCAGGTATCCACAATCCCTATACAAGATCAAGTCCAATAATCAGAAAAATGTGAAATCATATTCAATGATTTAGATTGGTCCGATCATTTAATTTTTTTGATTAAGATCCAATTAGGATATAAGTGGTTCAGAGAATGACTATTTAGGTCAAATCAGATTTGAAGTGATAGGATTGGGAATCTTTCATTGAGTTCATAAATCAAATGGAGAGAGAAAATCAGAGGAGAGAGAGTTCATAAGGTATAATTTGAATTGATCAGATGACATAGTCCAACATCTTGATTGGTTCGAACAAGATGATTTTCACCAAATTATGATTCAATTACTCCATAGATAACTCAACAAAATGATGGATGATAAAATCTAATAATATTTAGTTTGTCAAGATGGATATCAATATACCAATCAGCGACTATGGATTAGAATCCCTTCGTTAAAATCACTCAAACTCATCAAAATAAAGTTCTTTTCTTGATAAATTCTACAAAGATAAACTTCTAGAGAGATACAATTTTAGAGAGAAAAATTCATGAAAAAAGATAAATAATCTAGAGAGAGAAAATTTTAGAGAGAGAAAATAAAACTTCCAGCGAGAGAAAGTGAAACGTTCTTAGAGAGAGAAAGTGAGTTTCAAACTCAGAGAAAGGAGAGAGAGAAGGGAGAGGAATTTTTTTTTCACGATGAAATAGAGGACCGCATCCTTTGTTCCTCTCTTCCCACGGAATAGGTGGAACAGGGAACTCCTTGTTCCTGTCCCCGACGTCAAGGTGGGCCTCCTTCCCATCAGAAAGACTCGCAGTCAGAGGAATAGCGCAAGACTGGGATCAGTGACTCAGGTCCGATGACCGACGACGACAACCAGCAGCAAAACCAAAAACAAAAAGAGAAAAACAGAAAAATCCGAATTCAAAGTTTTCAAGAGATATTTTGACAGCAATTTCAACAAAAATTCAATCAAGATTCAAGCTTGAAACCCATAGATCTTTGAGGAAAATTGATTAAAGGAATTTACCTGCTCTTTGACTGGGATTGATCCAATTCTTGATAGCCAAAACAAGGATGAACTGCCAGCAATCCAAGGGCAGCAAATTGATGATTTTTTAATGCGGAAAAATGAGAGATTTAAGCCTTTAAATAGGCTTTTTAAGGGAGGGAATCTGAGTTTGATTTGGTCTCTTCATCCTAAAAGTTTTAGGATTTGAATCGGTGAAGAATTCTTTCAGGAGTTTTTTCGTGAGTCCCCTTCCACAGCAACGCATGTGCTGGTCCCTCTTTTTTTTTTTTTTTTTAAATTCATACATGGCTTGTTTGGACCACTTCTCTTGGTGGGTTGGATCAAGTGGGTTGGTCCAATTGAGCTAGGCATTACACTCTCTCCTCCTAAAAGAAATTTTATTCTCGAAATTTTTTTTCTTAAAGTCCTCAAAAATTCTTACTTGAGATTTATGGTTTAAATCTCATCATCAAATATTTCAATATTCTAATTCTTGATATAAATTTATTCTTAAATTATTTCATAAGGAAAAGATCAATATGTCAAGTATTGATTTGAATCAGAACCATTCATTTCTTATCATCAAAATCAACATCTCAATTCTAAATAAGAATATCAAGGGTCTCACCAAAATCATTATCTACTCTTGACTTAATCAATCTATCAAAAGATTTTTTTTTTTTTTACAAACTTTACTATATTCTTCATAGATAAACATTTTATAAAAATCTAAGATCGAAATCAAGGATCGATAAATAATCTTTTTTTTTTCTAATGGATAGAAAAGTATAAGCTTCAAATATTTCAAGTCTAAGATCAACAATTAATGGTCCACTCACCCAAGATTCAAGATGCTAAAATTTTTTGAGCATAGTAAAGAAGAGACCGACTCGTGAAAATCACAAAGTGACACCAGAATATCAAAAATCAAAATATCATCCTTTCCAGTAGTGGCAAACTTTCTTTATAAAGGATATCAAATCATATCTTCTATTATAAATTCTTAACTTAAAAGATCAATATTGTTGACTAGCTCAAATAATCTAAATCATCATGCTTCCACTACGCACTCTGATCTAAACTATCAAAAGTTCATAGGATGTAATAACTTTCAACAAAATATTATTTCGTATTAAGAAAATTTAAAATTTAACTTCCAAGTAGGTTAAAAGAAAATTTCAAATCTCATCCCTAATACGAATCGAGCATATTTATCTAAATCAATCTTTAAGTTAATTAACATCCCAAAGCCACCATGTAAGTTTACTACAATTCAATATGAATTAAATCTTAATTCTCTTGTCAATTCAGCTAAACAATTCCATATCAAACTCTAGTGAGTAAAAAAAATTAGATGAATTTTCTCAATCGATGCAATCAGCTTCTAAGATCTTACATCAAATGCATTAGAAAAAATTAACTCACTCATCTTTTGTAATGTTTCTTTTATTAAGATCTTTATCATCTATCAAAATCTTCCATAATAATCATGCAAGCTACTTAAAGTCAAATTCTCCATTCAATATTAGGTTTATTAGGGACTTCAACAACAATGGTAAAAGAACTTTAGATCAATTCATAATCTCAAAATTTTTAAATTAAAAATTTACATTACGTCTCATAATCTCTAGTAGATATAATTAGAATCTTTTATCTTAATCCCATGATGGCAAATCAAGATTCCACCAAACGAATATTCGACTATCCCATAATTAATCTCTTCAATATGAAATAAACTTCTTTGCAATATTTCTCAAATATATTTTTGTTTCTACATGCAAATTTTATACAAGATCAATATTCCGGTATAAACTTCAAAGAATATTGCAATCAAATATCATGAAACGTCTTCTTAGTCCAACTTGAAGTAACGCTTTTATGAATAAATTTTTATCTTATCACTAAATAATAAATTTCAAAATTAAGAGCAATATCACAATTCTCTCATGTTAAATTTGATTTATAATTTACTTAAACCATTAATGATTAAATTAATAATCATATTATGGAATAAAATTTCATGATCAACCTCTCAAAAATAGTTTAGATCAAATCTAGCAAATTATAACATAATCCATAGATTGTTCATCTATTGTAAACTCTATGTGTTATAATGTCTTGTGATCATTTTATACATAATCACAATATTTAACCAAAAATCACAAAGACACCTTATACTACAATCATCACAGATCTACACCACAATATCTCTAGTGTCTATCCACTTATACTCATCCTATATTTAATTCTATACATCTCAGTTCATCCACTAATACTCTGATACCACTTTAATTGTCACACCTCCGATCCAAGATTGTGAGCCGAAAGTTATGACAACCGTCGCATACTCATAAGAAACTCTCTCCCTAAGCATGCAAGACATCTTATCATGCTATCATAAAAAACAGTAAAATAATTAGTTAATAATTTAAATTAAAAATATAATAATCCAAATTTTAACTTTAATATCTCAATAAATTAATAATGTTCAATAGGCATTATATCAAATTCAATAAAATTTTTAATCTAAAATAAAAGTATAGAGATTTTACTTCTAATTACTCTTTCATTCATATCTTATATCATCTTAATTTTTCAACTATATTTGTAAAAATAATAAAATAAGAGATAATGAGCTAGACAGTCTAGTAAGCAATGATCAATTTAAATAATTTTATCAGGTATTAAAGTAAATAATCATTTATAAAAAGTAAGCACATAGAATTTATCAATTTAAAATAATTTTCATTATGCTATATAGTTCATGCTAAATTCATTTTCTTTCAAAAATTTGAGTTTCTTTGAGATTTCAATTTTTTTCATTCTCAAGTTTTGTCATCAATCATGAGCTATGATCATATTTTTTCTATGATAGGGTCATAACATCATGTATCATCTTGCGGTGAGCTGCGAATCATCTGACAGCAAAGTTCTTCGAAACTGCTAGTCTCACTGATGGTTTGTCACTGATCTCATTGGTGACATATCACTGATCTCGCTGGGTACATAAACTCTTAGGATAAATTAATTGCCAACGTATTTGCTGTTGGATGTATACCCTAAAAGCCAATCTTGATTGATATATATTATATTTTTAAGATATAATTTTTACTTATTGGATATTTATATTACCATTCATATTTTATGTATCCATGAATTATCTGAGAAATTAACAAGATGATAACACATATTCTCAAAGAGTTGAGAATTTGAGATATATGTTATTGATAGTTAATTTTAAATTACTTCTGGTTATAGGATCATCATGGAGATAGTGATTGATCCGAATAGACCAGTGCATGGATCACTTCCTTCGACATATGGATCTCCAGTATGCGGTGTAGTGACACTGGAGTGAGAGTGCTGATGGTTGTTAGAGAACAACTAACACTGAGCGTGATCAACATGAAAAATCATATAGATGTCTGCTCATTTGTTAGTGACTTTCTCGATGCTGTAATTGTATGACTGATCCTTTGACCTACGATACTACAGCTGCTCGCAGTAAGGCTGCTGGAGTTTGACTACACATAAACATGGATCTCATGAGCCTTTGTAGTAGAGTTGGCGATAGTTAGTCTACTATAGGAGTAGGGTGTACACCTTGATGGAATCTATCATCCTAGTAAATCTGTGATAATAGCAGTGTGATTAATGAAAAAATTTTTATAGGAATCATATATGGACTCGAGTGATTGAATCTATCATATGACTGATGATGAGGTTTGACAATTCATCCATGACTTGCCATCTGATTGACTCATGATAGAGGGACTATATCATACGTTAACTGCACCTAGAGATTCATCATCTTTTTTCTACTGGATTGTCACTACATACTGCTAGATATCACTGGTAGATTCTGAGACCCACGAACATCATCTTAATGATCAATGATCCTTAGTGGGTAGAGTTAGAATGGTTCTAACCCATTAAAAAGAGTTTCAATGATATTGTGATAGGGATCATAATATATCTCAGTACCAGACAAATAGAACCTATGGGTCACACACAAAGAGTTTTGACTGATCAGATGGTTGAATTACGATCATGAATCGTGATAGAATTTGATTATCAATTTGATTGATGATTGATCTAATACAAAAGTTGCAATCAAATAACTGCTAAAGAGTTAGTGAGTTAAAAAAAGATTAATTGGCAATTGGATTGCTAAGTGACTTAATTTGATTGAACTATGGGGCTTGCATCAAGTCTAGTTAAATTGGATTTAATTTGACATGACATGGGTTTGATTTGATCAAACCTGATTAGGTATAAGATAACCAAAATTATATGAAAGAATGATTTCTATTTGAATTAGGATTTAGATTTGACTCAATTCTTAATTAGACTAGATGTATGAGTTCTTAGTTGGATTAAGAATTCTCATTTTCATGGGTGCACCAAATCTAATTGGATTAGGATTAAATTGAGTTTGACTCTAGCATCAAGTGAGGTCCAAAAGGATTAGACTCCTCTAATTAGATGACATCTAATCTAAATAGTTTGGGCTCCAAATCATATTTGATTTTTTATCTATTTGGATCTAATCTGATCCTAATATGATTAGGATTGATTGGATTTTATTGAGTTTAAAACAGCTACCTAAAGGAGAGTCCCATGAGAAAACTCTTTCTTTCATTTAAAATCTGGGCGAAATAAATATGGAGGGTTGGCGGCACAAAAACTAGAGTCCTAGATAGAGATGGACTCTTATCTCCTACCCAATCTCTAACTCCCTTCCTATTTAAACCATGGGATTAATATGGGGCGGCAACCAACCAGATATGATTAGGTTTTGGATGCCAAAAGAGGGGCCTAGTGCGTGAGAAAAAAATCAAGGGGAGAAGGGCACGACGTGCATGGCTATGGCATGAGGTTTGTATGTCATATCCTTTCTTTCTTACCAACAACCAAGGATTGGTTGTTGGGGACTCTCCTCTCTCTCTTTTGTCCAAGTTTGGACCTGTGCTTCTCTTTGTCCAAAAGTTAGACAAAATTTCTATATGTCTATTGTAAAGATTTGGTGCATGTATTTAAGGAAGAAAAGAGAAGAAAGAATTATTTCATGATCTCTAGCGTAGAGATCAAGATCCTCCTATCATCTTCTTCTTCTCTAAGAGTATTTTGAGAGAAAAAAGATTTTCAACCGTCAAGATGCGATCTCTGCAAAGGAGCTAGTACCCCGATGAGATTAAAAAGCTTCTGATTAGATCAGAGTCTCGTGTGGATATCCGTAGAGGTCGGATGCTTGTGCGACTACAAGATATCTTCGAAAGATATCCATGATCATCTGTTTGTGGTGAAGATTGATCCATGTCAAGATATATTTTTTATTTATTTTTTCTATTTATTTCTGTATCTGAATCTTATCTCACATATGATGATCCTATTTATGGTTTGAAGATTTGATTTTATTCATGCTTAGATTAAATTAGATTTAATCTGAAAAATTTTAAATTCCACTGCGTACTTATTTTAAAAATTTTGTATGTATGAAATCATAAAACTCCAACAGTGATATTAGAGCCACATCATATATATGAGATTAAAATTTAGATCTAAAATCTATAGAGAAAAATTTCAGATCTAAAAGATTTTGATATTGTTCTGACATAAGGTTGTCTGGTATAACTTATTATCTGAATGATTATCCTAGAATGATATTAAAATTTTTAATTAAATTAAACTTTTAGATCTAATTTTTTTAACATATATGTGATATATGTTTTGTTATATAGATCTAAAAAGAGTTTTGAGATCTGTTTTGATTCATATATATAATATATGAAAGTATGTCTAGGACTAAAATTTATTTTTATGATTTAAACTTGCTTATGCATATGATACATATTTATATGTGTGATCTAAAATTATTTCGAGATCCAAACATACTATTCATATGAAGAATTTAGATATGAAAATTTAGATTTAAGATCTGAAATCAGTATTTGTGAATGAGAGATTAGTCATGGGTAGATCAAATTAGGTCATGTAATTGGATTACATCATAAAGTTTCTGATTTGATCATATTGGGTCTAAATTGATTTAGCAGTTGATCAAATCAAGTCAAGTGTTGATTAGAGTAAGGTCAATAGAGCTAAAAATCATACAATTATGGTTGATCGAGTCGATTGACACGCATATATAGAATCAATTAGCCTAAGGATCTAATTCGACTCTATGGATCCAATTTGATTCACCTAAGCTAATCTATTTGGATCAATTGTCCAATTGATGTCTCAGATAAATAATTGAAAAATAGTTATTTAATTAGTTTCGTTTATTGATCTGGTAAATTTATTAGTGTCTAAAGAAAGCAACGGGGATCCCTACCGATCTCCACTTATCTGACCAATTTGGAAGATTGAGTCTCAAATATGGTTGCTTGGTGGTTTGATTTAGCCCATGTCAATTACATTAGTCATGTGATGACTGATTAGATGAGACCTAAATCCAAATCTCTCCATAAATATTAAGTCCAATGGTCTTCCATCATTGTAGATGTGTGGGCGTGCTATCGGTGTTGATTATTCTCGGTTGGTCACAGTGGTTCAGTTGCATCGAAAACACGCAACCACTCTATTAACAAAGAGTTGCTCTAGGGTAAAGATAAGGTTGGACCCAATAACTGTTAGGTGAGGGATCCAATGACGGCTTTGCACCTGCTTGTGAATGGTGCGTCTGCCTTAACTAAGAAATATGGACAATAACTGTTAGGTGAGCCTACATGACTTAGAGACCAAGTAGCTGCAACATGCTTAGAGAAGCATCTGAGCAAAGAATTATCCATGCATCGGTATTTATTCATATTATCAATAACTATTAGGTGAGGTGCACAGCATCGGTGGGACCGCAGCACCCATTAAAAATTCAGTTATCATGTTAGGATTTTCATTTCTTTATCTGGAGAGTGTGAGAGATCTGATAAAATAATGAGTCTCTTTTTGCATTTAAAAGTCTCTAGAGTAAATTATGAAATAAGTACAAACATCCAATTAGAATCTTTGCTCTCTACTATTTATTGTGTCAGCTTCCAACTCTCTAGCTTAAATCTTAAATATCAATCGATTAATCGAAACTAATTACATAGACTGGCTCATAAACTTAAAAATTATTTTTAATTTTAAAAAATTAAGTAATATTCTCTACCAAATTATCCTAATATTAACGACTCGTCCAACCCATAGTTAACGAGCTATACTTGATGAGTGGATGGACAATGACAATAAAAATAGATGCTACATGTTGATGTTCATGTTAGATAAACTCCAATGTATGCATGAGCATATGTTCACTGCCAACGACACATTGATTTATTTACAAGTATTGTGAGATGATTAGAGTCGCATAGTGCATCTGATGCGTGATGGACAGTCAGTCTATGATTGTTATTTAATAATGATCGAAGATATTAAGGAGCTTAAAAGACTCGACAAGATCATGCACAAAGAATTGCTTGTGGATTTGATCCTACAATTCTTGATTAATTTAAATGGATAGTTTATGATAAACTACCATATGAAAGATCATCTTGGCATCCTATTTGAATTGATCAAAGTATTGCTAATAAAGGAACCTTGAAAGAGTTCAGAGGTAAATACTTAGAGAGCCTAAAGAAACAAAGACACACCTAGTGTAGGCTTATCAAAATTGATCAATACAATCTTTACAATTTCCTCTTCTTCCAGTTGAGCTATAGACTTTAGTGATTTTATAGAGTCGATGAGAAGGTAGAGGGCTGAGGAAGTAATCCTTAAATTGATAATAGGGCAAGAGTTGTTGCTGTCGTTATGAGTATTTATCCTTTATGATTATTGTTTGAATTTAGTTTTTAGAGACAGTCTCTATCATTTACATGGTGATGGATCTGTGAACTTAATTGAATAAGTAGTGAATGTCATTGGATCTGAGAGATCCAAAATTGAGATAAAATTTAAGTATATGTGAACCTTAGGCTAAGTCATATTGGAGAAGAAATGATTAACAAATTAAAGAATTATGGGCTTTTGGGCTCATTGACTGTCGAGTCATATCTAGTTTGTGCATCATCTCTTTGAAAAAATATGATCAAGCTACTCTTGTGGATAAGAAAAAAAAGACCACTAAGATACTTATCTTTATACACATTTGATATGTGTAGTCCATGTGATGAGCTATTGAAAGGAGTTATCTTACTTCGTTACTTTATCGATGATCAGTCATGGTATGGTAAGTATATAAGAAATAAATCTAAATTATTGAAAGATTCAAAGAATTCAGATGTAATAGAGAAACAAATCAAAAAATTTCTTAAAGATACTTTGATCGGATCGAAGATGCAATACCAATAAAAAAAATTTTCGATTATCTCATAAAATGGCATAGTTTTATATTGGACTACTCTTAGTACATCTCAGCTCAACGAGATAAGAAGAGTCATGGGACTATTGAGATATGATCCTCACTGATTTATTTTGTTTCTTTAGGGATATACTTTATTTTTATAGAATTAGATTCTCTCTAAACCTGTTCCTACCACACCATATGAGATATAGCATGGTGAGAACTGAATTTTGATTATTTTGAGATTTAAAGATATCCAACCTGTGTCTAGGATAGCAAGTGGATATGTTAGAGGATAGGTCTATAAAGCTCATCCTAAAAGAGTTTAGGATATTACTTTCTGAAAGGATTACAATATGATTGTGACCTGACATGCTATCTTCTTAGAAAATTATTTAACCAAATTGAAGCAGTGAGAGAAAAGTCTAGCTCTAAGAGAGTGTCTCTGAAGAGTAGCGAGCCTTAGGACTTTAAGAACCTATTCATCATGAGCAATAGACTTATATTCTTCTTCCACCTCGTATATATAGTAGGATCTCCAATCTTCTCGAAAGGTGCTTGTGTATGCTTAACAGAGGATGTACAGAAAGTTATTTCTCATAGGAGATGGAGAACATAGAGATGATCTGAAAACTATAATGAGGCGATGTTTGACATTAACTCCAAGAAAGAGATGCGAATTAACTTTCCTGACTGAATATCTTTTGAAGATTTCTATATAGAATAGCTTATGGATTTCACTTTTTGTGATAGGAGATCATGAAGTCTAAAATAATCTTGGAGTTACAATATTTATTTCGATGATATGATCAAATTATTTAATTAGAAAAGAGAAATTATGTTTCAAAAGGTCAGTGGGAGTATCTAATACTGACATTGGTTAAAATATGATTGTATATAGATTTCTCCATGAAAGACATAAAGCAAGCATCCTAAATTTTGAAAATCTATAGAGATCAATGTAATTAGATGCTTGTATTTTACAGATAAAGTACAGAGAGTAGATACTGAAAAGATTCAGCATAAAAATCTGAAAGAGGGGTCTGCTACTCTCTCGGTATAGATATATGCCATGTAATGTACTTGAACTGATATAGATAATACTGTGAATGTTATGAGTAGATATCAATTGTATCTAGGCTGAGAGTGCTGAATTACTGTGAAAATATTTTTAAGTTCTTAAGAAGAACTAAGAATTTATTCTTAAATTAGAAAAAGATCAGAGCTAGGAATGGGATGATACATCAATTCAGATTTTATATCGGATATTGATGGTAGAATGTCTACATCATGGGGTGTGTTTCTGTGTCGATATCTTGGAAGGATTCCAAGTAATCAATTGATAGAAGCTGAATATTCTATAGATATGTAAGATGTATTCTAGTTCTAATGTTAGTTGTAGAATTGGATGTCATGCCATCAGATGTCATGATATTATACTGCAAAGATAATGGCACTATAGCCCTTGCTAAGGAGCCTAGGTTCACCAGATATCCAAGCACATAGAGCAGCAGAACACACAACTATCTCAAGTAGAAATACATAGAGGTGCAGAGAGCAAACCCTACATGAGACGTAGATGACTCACTGATAAGTCACTTAGCTAGCCGAAGACTAAAGCTTGTCTTGTGAAGATAGGGCTTGGTATATGACAGATTGGCTTTAGTGAAAGTGGAAGATTGTTGGATGTGTATCCTAGAAGCCAATCTTAGCTGACACATATTATATTTTTAGAACATAATTTTGTACTTATTGGACATTTATATTACCATTCATGTTTTATGTATCCATGAATCATCTGAGGAATTAACAAGATGATGACACATATTTCAAAGAGTTGAGAATTTGAGACATGTGTTATTGATGGTTAATTTTTAAATTACTCTTAATTATAGGATCATCATGGGGATGGTGATTGATCCGGATAGATCAGTGCACGGATCGCTTCCTTCAGACAGATGGATCTCGAGTTTGCAGTGTAGTGACACTGAAGCGAGAGTGCAGGTGGTTGTTAGAGAACAACTAGCACTGAACGTGACCAACATGAAAAGTCACATGGATGTCTGCTCACTCGTTCGTGATTTTTTCGATGCTGCAGTTGTATGACTGATTTTTTGACCTGCGGTGCTATAGTTGCTCACAGTGAGGCTGTTGGAGTTTGACTACACATAAATATGGATCTCAATGAGCCCTTGTAGTAGATGTTGGCGATAGTTGGTCCACTATAGGAGTAGGGTGTACACCTTGATGGGATCTATCGACCCTAGCAGAAGAGAGTAGTCCTATGAGATTTATGAAGTTGAGTCCTTAAATCTATGGCCATAGCAGTGTGATTAATGGAAAAGAGTTTTTATAAGAATCATATATGGACTCGAGCTGACTGAATATATCATATGATCGATGCTGAGGTTTGACGATTCATCTATGACCTGTCATTTGGTCGGGACTCACGATAGAGGACTATATCATACGTTAACTGTATCTAAAGGTTCATCATCTTTTATTTTACTGGATTGTCACTATATACTGCTAGATGTTACTGGTGGATTGTGAGATCCACGAGCATCATCTTAATGATTGATGATCCTTGATAGGTAGAGTTGAAATGGTTCCAATCCATTGAAAAGAGTTTCAATGATATTATGATAGAGATCATAATATATCTCACTACTAGATAGAATAGAACTCATGGAGTCACACACAAAGAGATTTTTGACTGATCAGATGATTGAATGATGATTATGAATTATGATAGAATTTGATTATCAATTTGATTGATGATTGATCCAATGTAAAAGTTGCAATCAAATAACTCGCTAAAGAGTTAGTGAGTTATTAGCGAGTTAGTGAGTTAAAGGAGGATTAATTGATAATTGGATTACTAAGTGGCTCAATTTGATTGAGCTATGGGACTTGCATCAAGTCTAATTAAATTAGATTTAATTTGACTTGACACAGATTTGATTTGATCAAATCTGATTGGGTTATAAGATAACCTAAATTGCATGGGAGAATGATTCATATTTGAATTAGGATTTAGATTTGACTCAATTCCTAATTAGACTAGGATGTATGAGTTCCTATTTAGACTAAAAATTCTTATTTCATGGGTGTATCAAATCCTAATTGGATTAAGATTAAATTGAGTTTGACTTAAGCACCAAGTGAGGTCCAAAAAGACTAGGACTCCTTCTTCAATTAGGTGACATCTAATTTAAATAGTTTGGGCTCCAAATCAGATTTAATTTTCTATCTATTTGGATTTAATCTGGTCCTAATATGATTAGGATTGATTGAAGTTTTATTGGATTAAAACAACCACATAAAGAAGAGTCCCATGAGAAAACTCCTTTCGTGTAAAATCTGGGTGAAAAAAATATGGAGGGTTGGTGGCACAAAAACTGAGTCCTAAATAGAGTTGGACTCTTATCTCCTACCCAATTTCTAACTCCCTTTCTATTTAAACCATGGGATTAATATGGAGCGGCAACCAACCAGATATGATCAGGTTTTGGATGCCAAAAGAGGGGCCTAGTGCGTGAGAAAAAAATCAAGGGGAGAAGGGTACGGCGTGCATGGCTATGGTGTGAGGTTTGTATGTCATATCCTTTCTTTCTTAGCAACAACCAAGGGTTAGTTGTTGGGAACTCTCCTTTCTTCCTTTTGTCCAAGTTTGGACATGTGTTTCTCCTCTTCTCTTTGTCCAAAAGTTGGACAAAATTTTTACATCTTTATTGTAGAGATTTGATGCATGGGTTTAAGGAAGAAAAGATAAGAAATGGTTCTTCTTGTAATCCCTAGCATAGAGATCAAGATCCTCCTATCATCTTTTTTTTCTCTAAAGTGTCTTGAGAGAAAAGAAGATTTTCAACTGTCAAGAGATCTCTGTAAGAGAGCTAGCACTCCGATGAGATAAAAAAGTTTCTGATCAGATTAGAGTCTCGTGTGGATATCCATAGAGATCGAACGCTTGTGCGGCTACAAAGACCTTCGGAAGACATCCATGATCATCTGTTTGTGATGAAGATTGATCTATGCCAAGATATATTCTTTATTTATTTTTTTTATTTGATTTCTGTATCTAAATCTTATCTCACATATGATGATTCTGTTTATAGTTTGAAGATCTGATCTTATGTATACTTAAATTAAATTAGATTTAATCTAAAAAATTTTAAATTTTACTGCATACTTATTTTGAAAAATTTTGCATGCATGAAATCATGAAACTCCAATATTTGCCCCATTAGTGGAGTCTTTTACATAGTCAGTTGTCAATTCATATTATTCTTAAATCAAAATTCTTCATAAATCATATCTCTTATTTTAGTTTGATAAGAAAATATATAATCATGTGGCATCAAAATCAATCAATATAATGCATAACGAAATCAATATGTTCAATCATGCTTCATCATAATATATCAAAATAAGATATTTTTTATGATAAAATATCATTTATCCAATTCATGCATCATTTCATAAATCATGTCAGAAAAATATATTATAATTTTTCGATAAATCTAAAAAAAATGAAGCATTACTTACTTCATACGTTTTTCAATAAATCTACATAATTTTAAAAATATCTTTCTAAAATCTTCAGTTTCTAGATCATATCACAGTATCCAATTATTAGGTATCCACAATCCCTATACAAGATCAAGTCCAATAATCAGAAAAATATGAATATGATATTTAATGATTTAGATTGGTCTGATCATCTAATATCTTTCGATTAAGATCCAATTAGGATATAAGTGGTTCAGAGAATGACTATTTGGGTCAAATTAGATTCGAAGTGATAGGGCTAAAAATCTTTCATTGAGTTATAAATCAAGTAGAGAGAGAAAATCAGAGAAGAGAGAATTTATAAGGTACAATTCGAATTCATCAGGTGACATAGTCAACATCTCGATTGGTCCGAACAAGATAATTTTATCAAATCATGATTCAATTACTCCATAGATAACTCAGCAAAATGATGGATGATAAAATCTAATAATATTTAGTTTGGTCAAGATGGGTGTTAACATGCCAATCAGCGATCATGGATTAGAATCCCTTCGTTAAAATCATTCAAACTCATCAAAATAAAATTTTTTTCTTGATAAATTTCAAAAAGATAAACTTTTAGAAAGATATAATTCTAGAGAGAAAAATTCATGAAAAAAGATAAATAATCTAAAGAGAGAAAATAAAACTTCTAGCGAGAGAAAGTGAAATGTTCTTAGAGAGAAAAAGTGGATTTCAAACTCAGAGAAAGGAGAGAGAGAAGGGAGAGATTTTTTTTTCACAATGAAAAGAGGATCGCATCTACTATTACTCTCTTCCCACGGAACAGGCGGAATAGGAAACTCCTTGTTCCGGTCTCCGACGCCAAGGCGGACCTCCTTCCCATCGAGAAGGCTCGCAGTCGGAGGAGCAGCGCAAGATGGCACCGACAACTCAGGTCTGACGATCGGCGACGGCAACCAACGGCAAAACCAAAAACAAAAAGGGAAAAATAGGAAAATCCAAATTCAAAGTTTTCAAGAGATATTTTGGCAGCAATTTCAACAAAAATTTAGCTAAGATTCAAGCTTAAAACCCATAGACCTTTGAGGGAAATTGATTAAAGGAATTTACTTGCTCTTTGACTGGGATTGATCCATTCTTGATAGCCAAAACAAGCGTAAACTGCTAGGAATCCAAGAAAAAATAAGGGCAGCAAATTGATGATTTTTTGTTGAGGAAAAATGAGGGATGTAAGCCTTTAAATAGGCCTTTTAAGGGAGGGAATCTGAGTTTGATTTGGTCCCTTAATCCTAAAGTTTTTAGGATTTGAATCGGTGAAGAATTCTTTCGGGAGTTCTTCCGTGGGTCCCCTTCCACAGCAATGCACGTGCTGGTCCCTCTTTTTTTTTTTTTTTTTAAATTCATACATGGCCTATTTGGGCCACTTCTCTTGGTGGGTTGGGTCAAGTGAGTTGGTCCAATTGAGCTTGGTATTACAGGAACCTCTCATCGAGCTGAAATTGGTGGAAGTGTATACTTTTGTTTTGATACTTTTAAGTATTTTTCTTCTTCTTTGTTTTCAAAATTTTGTGTTTCCTTTAGTTCCTTGGAGGGGATTTTGTTTTTCTTGTCTCAATGAAATTTTGGTAGGGTCTCTCCTTCTGTCCACTTCCAAAGAGAAAAACCTTTTTGTTTTTTGTTGTTGTTGTTGTTGTTGTCAAGGGAAAAGAGAGGGAGAGCTGCCACCCAGCTTCCAAAATAGAACAACAAAGAATGAAAAGGTCTAATTGAATCAATTTTACTATAAATGAAAGGCCTTGCAGTTGAGCCAAATGAATGTTCTAAGGTTTGGTTAGATTTATGTTGCTTACTTCATGACAACAAATCACATTGCCTTAGTTGTATTTTTTATTAGGTGTCAATCTTATTCTTCTGCACAGTACATTTTACAAAAATCATGCACCAAAACCTGTATATGATCTTTGAATAGTCTCAACAAACATTTATGAATTCAAAATGATCAAAAACCTAGCTTCGGCTGCAAAATAAGAGAATTGTTGAAGCATGATCTAGGAGGATCATCAAATTTGATGTGAACCACTTTAAGTACTACGGATAGAATGGATAGGATCCAAGAGTAAGATTCACTATATCGAAAAATCAATTTACAAGCCAAACTTTGAAAAATCATAACTTGGTCATACGCTGTTTGATTTTGATGATCTCTTTTCTTTGAAATTGGACAGTTTTTTGAGATCTGATGTGATGCCTCTCCATCAAGGGGGTAGCACCGCTAGTGATCAGGGTGAAATTTCTTCACTGGGCCCTAAAATAGGCCGATCAATCCAAATCTTTTTTTTTTACTATCTATGGATATTTTAGTATCCAAAAGATAGCTTTTGTCCATCTTAAGTTTTTTGGCCATACTATAGTGGAATTCGTATATGAGAAATAATGACATTTGTAATTTGACGTGGAGCAAAATTAGGGGCCTAATCAAGAAGTAATTTTATCCAATTGGTCATGAGAAGGATTGGTGGATTAAGTGGTAGTATGTGTGGTAAAAATATAATCAATCTGCCTAGGATTGCACCACCGAGTTCCACAACTAAATAATCTCTCTCAAAATCTTCATCGATGATCATGCAATTTTTATGAAATATGTTGGAAGTCTATATGACAGCATCTAAAAGGAGCTAAAGCTCTTCAAAGTTAAAAATGTCAGTGAAGCTAGCATGAAGGCTATGGAAATCAGGAAGAAGAATTGACCTAGGAAAGGCAACAAGGGCAACAAATCCAAGAAAAATAGCAGTAAATCAAGCCAAAATGGGGAGCGACAAGAAGCATACCAATACAACTTAGAAAAATTAATATGATCATTGCAACCTTTGCAAACATATTAAGGATAAGTGTTGGAAGCTTCATCTTGAATTGAAGCCGAAAGAGAAGAAACCGAAGGATGACGATTCTAAAAAGAAAGAAAATGCAGCCCTCAATACTATAGAGGTTGAGGAGTTGCCTGAATTTGAGCAAGTAGACTCTAATTGAGCTTGATGATAAGAAATCCTGAAATAATAACTAAGACACATTTAGAAGAACGTGAGGAACTCTTTAATTTGAAGATCCAGATGAAGTAGAGCATCATCAAGGCTATTATAGATCGTGAAAGTCAGAAGAATCTCATTTGAAAATCTAGTTAAGAAGTTAGGATTGCTGATCAAGCCTTATCCATATCCTTACCATCTTAGTTGGATTCAGAAAGATATTGAGTTGAAGATCGCCAAGCAATATACATTTTAGTTCACCATCACTGAGAGATATATTGATGAGGTAATTTGTGAAGTAATTTCTTTGGATATTTGTTAGGTTATCATAGGGAGCTCGTATCTTTGAGATTTAGATGCAGTCTTCTATAGCTGACAGACAAAGTATCATCTTGTTAAAGATGAAAAAGAATTCATGATCAACATTTTCAAGCTACAAAAAAATATAGATCTTATGATGCTATCCAGACAAAGCACCTTGTTAATGCCTGTAGCAAGCTCATAATGACGGCTAGGGGTGGCAATTTTTGACAGACATGCAAACATGATACAAAACTGACATGAAAAATATGGATTCGGATCAAAATGGGTCGACATGATTACAACTTGCAAAATTTGTGTGGTTCATAGGTCAACCCACGAACTCGAATCCAAACCGCCTAACCCATTTAATATTTTTATAAAATTTTTAAAAGATAAAATTATTTTTGAAAAATTTTAAGATAACCCTAACTCTATATTTTTAACCATAAGCTCAAATCAGCCCCTTCAATACCGTTTCAAGGCAAGTTATTTATGATCTATCTCTCTTTTCTCTTCTTTTCTCATGTTATATTACATGCTTTTTAGTTTTTTATTTTTTTTCTCATTATTATTATTTTTTCTTTCATGAATCTTTTCCTTTATTGAATCTTTTCTTTCTTTAATAGATTTGTTGGTTTGCCAAAGTGCCTATTTGAAAAATAATTAATATTTTTGCATATATGGAGCAAAGTATTTACATTTAAGTAAATACTCATTTGTATCTTGTTTCTTTTATACTAAGTTTTGAGCAATTATGGCACTACATCAATGTGTTGACAAGATATCCAAAAAATGAGCACATTCAAAATCCCTATGTGATTGTGCCGTTTCTCTGGCTATCCAAAAAAAATCCCTACATGATTAAAGAACTGGGTATAAAGTAATCAATGGCTTGTTGATGCAATGCACTAGATGAAATAGCCTTTTATTCTTGTTCTTTATAGAATAGGTAAATAGGTAATGATGACCACAATGCTTGTTATAATTTGTTCATTTGATTGTTGTGGAATAGGTAATGAAGATTATTAAAAATATATATAAAAATATTTATTTTTTTTATTTTTTTAATATGTGATCTAGGCTCTAGTATTTTTTTATTGTAAACAGATTTATTGGTGATATCCTATTTATTAAGATTTTTTTTCTTTTTATTTGATAAGAAGGTTTTTATTCTTAATTACTTAATCTGTCCTGTTTAAGATAAAGTGAAGATAGGAGGACTTGGAAAGTTGGTAAGGTAACGGCCATTTTTATTCATTTATTTCTTTTTTTACCCAACAGTGATTAATTAATAATTGTGTCAATCATGAGGTAAAAAGAAACAAAAGTCCAAACAAAAATAACTATAGAGATTGAAGGAGTGTACTGTATTTTTTAACTAAAGGGTGTTAGCCTTATATATTTTTTTTAAATTTTTGATATCAAATAATCAAGTCTCTAATAACTAATTAAATATCTATTTTTTAATTATGTTTGATATGTTTTTAACAAGATGTCTATAAATTGATAATATGTATGGGAATAGCCTTCACTTATTTGTGCCACATTTAATATAGATGGCTAAAAGAGTAAGAGAGTCTTCAAATACCCTTGAAGGAGATCATTGCACTATAGAAGAAGATGAACAAATTAAAATTGAAGAAGAAGATGATAATATTTTTGAACTTAAAGAAGAAGCTGGAGCAAAAATTAAAAAAACAACAAAGAAGTACAAACTAACATCAGAAGTGTGATTGTACTTTACTATGTTGTTGAAAGAAAGTGATGGTAAGAAAAAAAGTAAATGCAAATATTATGGTCAAATTTATATTTGCAAAAGTAGGAATGGGATCGGTAACATAAAAAGACATTTACAAAATTATGTGAAGAGAGATTCAATAAATGTTGGATAATTATTGATATCATAAAGTAGTGCTGCTATCTTGCTCGATGCATCTAATAAGTTTAGTCTTGAAAAATTTAGAGAATTATTGGTAGCTTTCATGGTTATATATGACTTGCCATATATATTTGTTGAGTGGGCTGGACTTAGGGCTATTTTTTCATATCTAAGGCCTGATTTGAAAGTGATAAGTAGAAATACTCTCAAAGTTGATTTCAATAAAATGTTCAAGAGGAAGAAGGTTAAAATAAAAACTATGCTAGTTTTTGCATCTGATAGAGTTAGTTTGACATCAGAGTTGTGAATCGCTTTCATCGCTGATGGATACATTTGCTTAACTGTCCATTTCATAGATAATGATTAGCAGTTGTTGAAACAAATTTTGAACTTTTTTTTTAATACCTTCTCCTCGTACTAAAATATTATTAGCTGAAAAGATTCAAACCATTTTAAGTGATTGGGGCATTGATACCAAAGTGTTTTCAATTACTTTGGACAATGCATTGTCAAATGATGTTTCTATTGACATATAAAAACTCAATTGAACTTGAGGGGTAGATTGGTATATAATGGGAAATTCCTTCCCTTTCATTATTGTGCTTACATTTTAAACTTAATTATTCAAGATGGGTTGAAAGGGATAGATGAATCTGTCCAAAAGATTCATAAGAGTATCAAGTATATTAAGGGTTCCCAATTTAGAAAATAAAAACTTTTAGAATGTGTTTCTCATAGTTCTCTTGATTCTAAGAGAGGATTGAGGCAAGATGTACCAACTAGATGAAACTCAACATTCATTATGTTTGATAGTGCACTTTATTATTGTCACACATTTAGGCATTTAGAGTTGAGTAATTCTAATTTTAAGCATTGTCCATTAAGGGATGAGTGAGAGAAGGTTGAGAAAATTGCTAAATTTTTAGCAATATTTTATGAGAGCACTTTTATATTTTCTAGTACAAAGCTGTCCACTTCAAACTTGTATTTTCTTGTTGTCTTTAAAGTTTATATTTGAAGGAACAAATCCTGAGTCAAAATACTTATATGAGCACTATGGCAACCAAAATGTTTACAAAATATGAGAAATATTGGGCTGAATTCAGTATTATGTTAGCCATTGCTATCATCTTGGATCCAAGGTTGTTGCTCCTTGAATTGATTTTGATGATTATAAAGCATTTGAGGGGATTACTAATGATTTTGATTTGAAAAAAGATTTATTGTATTTCAGGATAAAATCATAATTTTATCAGACCTGATTTGGAAGCCTCAAGAGCAAGAACAAAAGATGTGTAATCTATTGGAGGTAATTTCAATATTTTTAAAATATATTTTGTAAGAAAATCAGGTTTATATTTTTGAGTCGACCCCATGGTGGACTCATGGCTAAAAGGGCTGAACGGCATGCAAAATTTTTGGCTGGCACACTCTATGAGTCGACCCTTGATATGAGTCAACCCTATGAGTCGACCTTTGCTGCTCTGCAGGTCAAAATTACAGAACAGTCATTTTTTGCTCTTTTCCACAGAGGTCGACCCCATGAGTCGACCCATAAGCATGAGTCGACCCATGAGTCGACCCCTGTGATGAAAAATTTTCGCAATGGCTAGTTTTTAACCCATTTCGATTGTATTTAATGCTCATTTAATATACTCTAATGACTCTATTTCAGTCCAGATTACTCTCCACTATTATTTGAAGTTATAAAAGGCACTTAAAGGAGGAAATCAAAGATAAGAAAGATATTTGAAAAAGGTTCTTCAAGCATTCATTTCAACCCTAAGCAAGAGTCCACTTAAAAAGGTCAAGAAGCTTTTATTTCAAGTTCACCAACTCCTCAAGAGCTCATTCAAGTCTCCAACCATCTTGAAAAATTAGAAAGAGCTTCCTTCTAATTGTGTAAAGTGTATTTAAAGCATTATTTGCTCATTAAAGGAGCTACATCTATACTTTTATGTGATTAACTCCTATACTCTATTTTTGAGTTGTTTATTTTATTTTGGAAGGAATCCAAAATGTGGAAAGATTAATCCAAACTTGAATTGGATTGTATTGAGTTGGCTTGTACCCAAAAATAATATTTTAGCTTGGGATAGCTAAAGTCGGAGGTTCCGACGTTGTATTCGGGTTGAATACAATCTAGTGGATTTAAATTCTCAAGTAGAGCTTAGGGAGTGGATGTAGGTGCAAGGTTGGCACCGAACCACTATAAATCTTCTTATTTGTGTTGTGCTTACTTGCTCTCCTTTTAAATTTCTTTATCTTCTTACATTCTTGCATCCAACTTCTACACCTTGCATAAATTACACTCTCCATACTTATCTTGCTCATTGTTAAATAATCTTCATAGTTGTAAGTTAAGTTTAAATTTTTTTTAAAAACTCAATTCACCCCCCCTCTTGGGTTGCATAGCTGGGCAACAAGTGGT
Organism: Elaeis guineensis; assembly: GCF_000442705.2. Classification (NCBI taxonomy): domain Eukaryota; kingdom Viridiplantae; phylum Streptophyta; class Magnoliopsida; order Arecales; family Arecaceae; genus Elaeis; species Elaeis guineensis. Next base: position 91,089,227 of record NC_025993.2, on the reverse strand, counting down.
ATCAGAGCTCGGTGCTCTAGTCCTACTTTGATTTAACCATCAAAGAGCTAAAGATCTATGGCAACTCAAGTTGGCACTTCTCTAGCCGAGGGGCAGTCCACAAACCGACCTTCACTTTTCAATGGGTCAAACTATACCTATTGAAAAGCTCGGATAAAAATCTTTATTCAAGCACTTGACTATGATATGTGGAGTATCATAGTAAACAGACCACACACACCCACTAAATTAATTGATGGTTTGGAATCAACCAAATCCGAAAAAGAATGGGATGAGATTGATAAGAAAATAGCTCAACTAAATGCTAAAGTCATGAATGTTTTTATTGTGCTCTAGATGCTAATGAATTCAATCGTATTTCAACATGCATGTCTACTAAGAAAATATGGGATAGATTAGAAGTAACTCATGAAGAACTAATCAAGTGAAGGAATCCAAAATTAACATGCTCATGCATAAATATGAACTTTTTAAAATGGAGCATGATGAATCTATAACTGAAATATTTATTCATTTTACTGATATTATAAATGATCTAAAAAGTTTTGATAAGTCTTATTCTAACAGTGATCTCGTGAGAAAGATTCTTAGGTCCTTACCAAGAACTTGAGAAGCCAAAGTGACCGCTATCTAAGAAGCCAAAGATCTGAACATCCTACCCTTGGAAGAGCTTCTAGGATCACTGATGACACATGAGCTGAGCATGAAACAACATCAAGAAGAAGAAGTCAAAAAGAAGAGGATAATCACCCTCAAATGAACGGCTCAACTTGATGAAGAAACTGATGATACGGAAAATAAAGAGCAGGATGAAGAAATGACTCTCATTACTAGAAGGTTTAAGAAGTTTTTGAGGAAAAAAAAATAAGGGATAAGGAAGAGACCACCCATAAAAGGGGAACACAGCAAAGAGAAAGATAAGGAGCAACCCCTTATTTGCTATGAATGCAAGAAACTGGAATACTTTAAGTCTGAATGCCACAACTGAAGAAGGGTCCCAAGAAGTACAAGAAGAAGGCCATGATGGCTACATGGAGTGGAAGTGATGAGTCAAGCTCCGAAGAAGAAGACTCAAATGAACAAGCCAACTTGTGCCTTATGGCACATGAAAATGATGTGTGTCTAACATCCCAAGGAGCAAACCGAAAAAGGTATCTTGATAGCGGATGCTCGAGACACATGACTGGTGATGAATCTCAATTCATCACACTTGATGCTAAGAATGGAGGGATGGTCACCTTTGGAGACAATGGTAAAGGAAAGATCATCGGTATAGGTAACATTGGTATCACTCCCTCCAAGTATATGAAAAATATTTTATTAGTAGATGGTTTAAAACATAATTTATTAAGCATCAATCAATTTTGTGATAAAGGATACAAAGTTATTTTTGAATCTTCTGTTTGCATAGTAACTAGTCCTATTAATGAAGGCATTAAATTTGTTGGACATAGACATGGTAATGTTTATATGATAGATTTGAATGATCTATCCAAAATAAACATGCAATGCCTAGTAGCCTTGAATGCTAATATTAATGAGACTAGTTGGCTTTGACATCATAGGCTTGCACATATTAGCATACATTCACTTTCAAAACTCATTAAGAAAGAATTGGTTATCGGTTTACCCAAATTAAACTTTGAAAAGGATAGAATTTGTGATGCATGCCAACTAGGTAAACAAACAAGAGTTTCATTCAAATCTAAAAATATTGTTTCAACTTCTAGGCCATTAGAACTATTGCACATGGATTTATTTGGACCTACTAGAACTACTAGTCTAGGTGAAAATGATATGGTTTTATAATTATTGATGATTTCTCTCGTTTTACATGGGTCTTTTTTTGGACACATAAGGATGAAACTTTTCATGTTTTCTCTAAATTTTATCGAAAAGTCATAAATGAGAAAATTTTTCAATTCAAAATATTTGAAGTGATCATGGAACCGAATTTAAAAATCAGAATTTTAAAAAGTTTTATGATGAAAAAGAAATTGGCCACAACTTTTCGGCACCTAGGACACCCCAACAAAATGGGATAGTAGAAAGAAAAAATAGAACTCTTGAAGAAATGGCCCGTACCATGCTATGTGAAAGTAACCTTCCAAAGATACTTTTGGACAGAAGCAATTAACACGGTATGTTACATATTAAACTGTGCTTTAATTAGATAAATTTTAAAGAAAACTCTCTATGAGCTTTGGAAAGGAAGAAAACCAAACATTGCATATTTTCATATTTTTGGTTGTCGATGTTTTGTGTTAAACAATGGTAAAAAAAGACTAGAAAAATTTGATGTAAAATCGATGAAGTAATTTTTCTTGGTTACTCCACTTCTAGTAAAGCCTTTAGAGTTTTCAACAAAAGAACCTTAGTAGTAGAGGAGTCAATACATGTTGTCTTTGATGAAACTAACGATCTTCCTTCAAGGAAGAATGAAGGTATTGATGATGCAGATCCTCTTATAGAAGGGATGAAGGAGATCACTCTAAAAAATTCAACCATTCAAGATGATGAAGAACATGAAGACAAACAAGATGAAGAAGATGAAGAACAACAAGAACAACCTCAAGGTACAAATGATCTATCCAAAGAATGGAGGTATGATCACAATCACCCCAAGAAACTAATCATTGGTGATCCTACACATGGTGTAAGAACTCGTTCCTCACTTAGAGATGCATTCAATCATTTTTTTTTATCTCTCATCTTGAACTTAAAACATAGACGAAGCTGAAAAAGATCATAATTGGATTAATGCAATGCAAGAAGAATTTAATCAATTTGAAAGAAATAATGTATGGACTTTAGTATCAAGACTAAAAATTATTCAATAATTAGCACAAAATGGGTATATAGGAATAAATTGGATGAACATGAAAATGTAATAAGAAATAAAGCAAGATTGATTGCAAAAGGTTATAATCAAGAAGAAGAATTGATTTTGATGAGACCTTTGTACCTGTTGCTAGATTAGAAGCAATTAGACTTCTACTTGCATATGCTTGCTTTATGAATTTTAAGTTATTTCAAATGGATGTCAAAAGTACTTTTCTAAATGGATATATTGCTGAAGAAGTTTATGTAGAACAACCCTCAGGTTTTGAAAATCATGCTTTTTCTAATCATATTTTTAAGTTAAATAAAGCTCTATATGGTTTAAAACAAGCACCCAGGGCTTGGTATGAAAGGCTAAGCAAATTTCTACTTAATATAATTTTTAAGAGAAAATATAGACACAACCTTTTTCATTAAAAAAATCAAGATGATATATTAGTTATACAAATATATGTTGATGACATTATTTTTGGGTCTACTAATGAAACTCTTTGTCAAGATTTTGCAAAGCTCATGCAGGAGGAGTTCGAGATGAGCATGATGGAAGAACTTATATTCTTCCTCAACTCCAAATCAAACAAACAAAGGAAAGAATCTCCATCATCCAAAGCAAGTACACAAGAGAATTACTCAAAAGATTTGGAATGGAGAACTCCAAAGCAATTGGCACACCCATGAGCCCATCATGTAAGCTTGACAAGGACGAAGAAGGTAAAAGTGTAGACTTAAAATTTTATAGAGGCATGATTGGTTCTCTATTATATTTAACTGCTAGTAGACCTGATATTATGTTTAGTGTTTGTCTATGTGCTCGCTTTTAATCAAATCCAAAAGAATCACACTTGAATACAGTTAAAAGAATCTTTAGATATTTAAATGGTACACAAACTCTAAGATTATGATATTCTAAGGACTCATTAATTGACTTAATAGGATATTCAGATGTCGATTTTACTGGATGTAGATTAGATAGAAAAAGTACTAGTGAAACTTGTCAATTTCTTGGAGTTAACCTAATCTCTTGGTTTAGCAAGAAATAAAATTCGGTAGCACTGTCTACGGTCGAGGCGAATACATTGCAGTCGAAAGTTGTTGTGCTCAAATCTTGTGGATTAAGCAACAACTCGAAGACTTTGGTATCAAACTCAATGAAACTCCATAAGATGTGATAACACTAGTGCTATAAATCTCACTAAAAATCCAATTCAGCATTCTAGGTCAAAACATATTGAAATCAGGCATCATTTCATAAGAGAACATGTCCAAAATAAAGACATAATTCTTGACTATATTTGTACTGAAAAATAATTAGCTGACATCTTTACCAAGGCCTTAAGTGAAGATAGATTTTATGAAATTAGGAGAGAACTAGGAATCCTTGATCCATCAGCTTAAGTATCTCTCTGATTCCAAGGTCTCAATGCCAAAAATTCATTTAGCTCAATTCTCATCTTTTCTTAAGAGCTCAAAAGCTCAAAATTATCATTCACATGATCAATTTTTTTTGGGTAAACATCTTTCTCCTAATGTTTCAAATTTTTTCGAATTGTTTCATCATTTTTCTGAATTTCTCTGTGCCATGAGTCGACCCCTAGGGTCGATCCTAGGGTAAACTTGTAATTATGACAAAATCCTTCGGATGCTCTCTTTTTATTGAAAATTCTCTTTGAGCCGACCCAACTCTCCGCCTTCTTCCTTCCTCGAACCAAAGATCTCCTCTCTTCTTCCTCAAACCCAAGATTTCTCTCAAAATTCCTCTCCCACTGACTCTCACACTCCAAATGCCCACTTAGGAACCAACTTCCTCCTTTTCTCCTTCTTCATTTGGAGCGATTCGAGCTTACCCTAGACTCTACCCGTCTTCTCCAAATTGACACATCACTTCTCCAAAATCCTTATCTTTCCACTAAAAACCCTTCATCTCTCCCTCACATTTGCTCTCCTAAGTTCCGTGCTAGTCCTGCCTGTGCAAATGGCTCCCAAGATGAAGCTTCCACAGAGGAGAAATCCATTCGTGGGTTGGAGGAAAGTGTGCGTCGAAAGAGACTAGCAATGAGACCACTTCTGCTTCAAACCCTGCTCCTGGTTTAGCTTTAGCTTCAACCCGATCACCAATCAACCCTAGTAAGGTACTCCTCTCTGATAGAAAAGTAGAACCCAAAAAAATATTGATTTCAGATTTTTTGAAAAAGAAGGGTTCACCATTGGATCAAAGATTAAGGACCAAGGATGAAAATTTTACTGCTCCTTAAAAGAAAATACATATGTCGATCTTGTCAGAGAATTTTACCTAAATTTGGGGTACAGTAATGAAATAGTGAAATTCATAGTGAAGGGTGTAGATATTAGCCTAGATCCTGTGCTATTGGGGCAGATACTTCATTTACCATGTGAGGGGTATACCAACATGGAGCTCCAGTTAAAGAGAAAGGAATAAATGTTATCCTAGGGAGAACATTCACTGGAAGTCTGAACAAATTAGAGACAAAGATTCTTTCTATTGAGATGAGACTGCTACATCACATGGTAACCAAATTATTTTTTCTAGAAGTGTAGACACGATCTTCTTTCTGGTAGGGACATCTGTATTATGTACCATGTGATCACACAAACCCCCTGAACTTCCCTGCATTGATGTTTGAGGCCATGAGAGAGACCTTGAGTAGGTCCAAGGTACACTTGCCTTTTGGTATGGCTCTCACCTTAGTTTTTAGGAGGTTCGGAGTTAGTTTTGAGGGGGAGCTGTAGCTAGACTATCCCACTCCGATCCTATCAATCGTCACACATTGCACCGCATGAGATTTTCTAAAACTGATGGTGGTTGGATAAAAGGTGTGGAAGAGAGAGCTGAGGATAGAGCAGAAGAGGAAGGACCATCCTCACCCCTTCGTGATCATAGAGTAGCATCACCAGATATTCAGTTTGTTTCTGATCACGAGGCTGGCCCGTCAGAGTTTGCGAGGAGACATACTTCAGTTCCACAGCCGGACAGCAGGACACATCCTTCAGAGCTCAGATTGGCAGATGATCAGATTGAGATGATATCCCAGCATGTAACCTCCATTCTATCTCGACAGTTTGGTACTTCAGTCTTTGCACAGGGATCGACATCTCAGGATGTATCTGATCAGACACTGATCCCTCACATTTCCACTATTTTTCAGATGCTCACTGATCAGTCGGTATGTATTGAGCAGCTTGAGGGTGTATTCTGAGATTGACAGGCAGAGTTTTGAATTTGCAGGGCAAGTATTAGCTTTAGCCCATCCCAGCCGCATGAGAGCATCATAGAGGTCTCAAACCTATCTGCAGAGGCGGCCAGACTTCGAGGAGTCTTAGAGAGTGGTTTTGACTTCTTGAGGAGAGAGATCAGGAGCTCTAGTGAACATGCTTCTACTCAGTTCAGTGCCTGATGCAGTCTGTCTCAGAGCTTTGAATCTTCTGGATACCATCAGACTCTCACTTGTAGCTCAGTCCATAGCTTCTCAGGCTTCAGGATCTTCTCACCCCTCTACTCGTGCTGGCACCTCTACCCATGGCCGAGGCAGACACGGTCGAGTCGAGCTCGTGGACATGATCCTACATCTCCTCACCCTATCTCTGATTCATCAGACTCCGATCCTTCCAGCCATGATATCTATTAGATCCAGTGTAGTCTGTCCTTTCTTTTTTTTTGTCTAGGATCTATCTTGTGGGCTATGTAATGTGTTGACTGATTGACTCTTGGATAGTTTCTATCCATGAATTTTGTACTCTAAGTTGACTCATATGTATTGAAACACCTATGTATTAGTCACTTTTTGAATATATATATATAGATACTTTGACCTTCAATGAATGTCTATGAATGTGATCAAATTGAATTGCTTTTAATTATGAGATATGAAAGATAACTTATATTTGTGTTGTGAAATACTATGAATTGCAATATCTTCTAAATAAGCAAATTGGTATATCTTTTACATTTGCTATATTGAGGGGGAGTAAAATAATAAGTAATAGAGAAATAAGCAATCAAAGAAGGGGGCTAAAGAAGTAAAATTGATCCCATCAAAAAGGGAGAATAGAGAAAATATGTCCTTAAAAAGGAGAGTAGAGAATCTTAGTTGATGCTGTCAAAAAGGGGAGTAGAGAATCAAAATCAAGATTAAGCAATAAGCAATAAATCAAGATTGAGCAATAAGCAATAAAAAATGAGCAATAAGTAAATTGTTAAGCAAATGGACACATGTGTCAAAGAATCAAAATCATCAGCTTTTTTTTTTCAAGCAAATGAACTTATAAGCAAATTTTAAATTTTTAGCAAATTTCAAATTTGTCTTCAAACTGCTTATGATGTATTTCGTTCAAATACTTGGCTATAATATTTAAGTGATGCATCTTCATAAATTTAAAATTCATGTTCAATACTTTATATATGCTTTTGCTCAAGTATTTTGTCATCATTAAAAAAGGAGAGATTGTTGCTCCTTGAATTGATTTTGATGATTACAAAGCATTTGAGGGATTACTAATGATTTTAGTTTGAAAAAAGATTTATTATATTTCAGAAGCAAAATTATAATTTTATCAGATCTGATTCAGAAGCCTCAAGAGCAAGAACAAAAGATGTGTAATCTATTGGAGATAATTTCAATATTTTTGGAAGTGTATTTTGTAAGGAAATAAGGTTTATTTTTTGAATCGATCCATGGGTCGACTCATGGCTAAAAGGGCAGAACGGCACGCAAAATTTCTGGCTGACACACTCTGTGAGTCGATCCCTTGGCATGAGTCGACCCTATGAGTCGATCTCTGCTGCTCTGCAGGCCAAAATTACAGAACAGTCATTTTCTGCTCTTTTCCAAGAGGTCACCCATGAGTCGACCCATGAGCATGAGTCACCCCTGTGATGGAAAATTTTTGCAACGGCTAGTTTTTAACCCGTTTCGATTGTATTTAATGCTCATTTAATGTGCTCTAACGGCTCTATTTCAGTCCAGATTACTTTTATCATTATTTAAGTTATAAAAATACTTAAAGGAGGGAATCAAAGACAAGAAAGAGATTTGAAAAAGTTCTTCAAGCATTCATTTCAACCTAAGCAAGAGCCCACTTAAAAAGGTCAAGAAGCTTTTATTTCAAGTTCACCAACTCCTCAAGAGCTCATTAAGTCTTCAACTACCTTGAGAAAATCAGAAAGAGCTTCTTCTAATTGTGTAAAGTATATTTAAAGCATTATTTGCTCATTAAAGGAGCTACATCTGTACTTTTATGTGATTAACTCCTATACTCTATTTTTGAGTTGTTTATTTTGTTTTGGAAGGAATCCAAAATGTGGAAAGGTTGATCCGAACCTTGAATCGGATTGTATTGGGTTGCTTATATCCAAAAAAAATATTTTAGCTTGGGATAGCTAGAGTCGGAGGTTCCGATGTTGTATTGGGTTGAATACAGTCTAGTGGATTTAAATTCTCAAGTAGGAGCTTGGAGAGTGGATGTAGGTGCAAGATTGACACTGAACCACTATAAATCTTCTTGTTTGTGTTGTGCTTACTTGCTCTCCTTTTAAATTTCTTTATCCTCTTGCATTCTTGCATCCAACTCTACACCTTGCATAAATTACACTCTCCATACTTATCTTGCTCATTGTTAAATAATCTTCATAGTTGTAAGTTAAGTTTAATTTTTTTTTAAAAACCCAATTCACCCTCCTCTTGGGTTGCATAGCTGGGCAACAAAGGTATAAGTTCAATTTTGTTGAATCATGTTACAAGAAAGCTTTTGGTGTGGATGAGATTAATCAAGCGTCGCATGCCAAAAACAAGTTATTTGCTCTTTATAATGAATATAGTAGCAGCTGTGTGCCAACTCTAAGTCTATCAACATCAACTTCATCAACTACGAGAAGCGATCTCAAGGCAATTTTAGTCAACCACAAGCAAACATTTCTATGGAAACAAATGATGCATTAAAGGTATATTAATTTAATTGCTTTTATTTTATACCTTAGTTGCTCTTATTATATTTAGTTTGTATGAACTCTTGATTACTTTTTAAAAAATTTTATTTTCTGTCCATTTTGAAATTTCTTGCTCTTATCATATAAACTGTTGTCCATATTAATCATAGTTACTTACTATTCATATTACTTTTCATAGGAGTTTGATGATTTTGAGAGCCAAGAATTTGGTCCTTAAAACTCTCAGCTTGAACTTTTTTTGGATGACTAAGAGTGAGTAGAAATGCCAAGCTAGATATGCTTGTTTATTGAAAAGCAAACCAATTCTGATATCCTGAGGTAGCTACAATGGCAAGAGATATTCTTGATATTTTTGTTTCAACTGTTGCTTCAGAGAGTGTATTTAGTGCTGGTAGAAGGATACTTGACTAATATCGAAGTTTACTCAAATCTAAAAATGTGGAGGCAATAATATGTCTTAGGGATTGGTTATATGGAGAAAGAGATAATGAGATAATAATTATGAATTCAGTACTTTACACTTATGTCTCTCTATATATTTTATGAATTACTTTTTTATATATTCTTCTTTCTTATAACTTTTACACAGACTAAATTAGTAGCACTTGAAAGCTAACTAAGAATTTATTGGATATGAGCATTGGGGATGAAGAGAAAAATTGTGAAGATGATATTTTTGAATTCTCCAATAATTCTAGACAAGCTTGATATGGGTTGTTGTGTTTGTTATATTTTTGGAAGAAATCATGTATCATTTTAGCGTTGTGTAAGAACTATTTATGAATTTTTCATGGTTATGTTAGTATGGATGGATGATTTTTCATGTTATTTTTATTGCTAGTTGTATACTTGTATTATTATATTATTTGTATTGTTATTAAATTTATTAAATAGATATTTTTTTGTAATTTCATAATCATGTTATAAACGATTGTGTTTGTGTCAACCCGACATGACCCGTTTAATAATCATGTTTATGTAAATGACCTGTTTATTAAGTAGGTCATGTACGGATTACAAATCTTGATTTATTTAATAAACGGATCGTATTTAGATTTAGCTTATGCAGATTCATGTCGAAAATGGGTTGATCCATTTATGACCCATGAACACAATTGTCAGCCCTAAATGATGGTCCAAAAAGTCAGTACTACTCATGATCAGCCAAGCTCTTATCCTGTAGTTTCACTAGCCATCAAGCAAGATCGAGACCAAAGAAGAGTCACCACAGACATCATGACAATAAGGACACAAAGTCGAGATTCGAGAGCAAACCAAGTGGTTCATTATGACTAAAGACCAAAAAAAATTAAGGTCTAAAGCCATTTTCAAGTAAAGCCTAGTGGTTCAATCATGAGACAAGGAAGCAAGGATTTCCCACCTTCAATTCTGATCTAGTGGGAGGTAAATTTTCTACATAGGGGAAGCCTTGATCCAGAAGGACCGAACTCAATGTGGACCACTTTGGCTACTATGGATAGGACTGGATAGGATCCAAAAGCAAGATTCATTACATCAAGAAGCCAATTCGAAAGTCAAACTTTTGGAGACCATAATTTGATCATACACTGTTCGATTTTGATGATCTTTTTTTAAAAAAATTAGATAGATTTTTTAAGATCTATGACATGACACCTTCTTATCAATAGGATGGTGCCCCTAGTGATTAGGGCAAAATTTCTTCATCTAGACTTCGAAATGGGCCAGCCAATCCAAAAATTTTTCTTTCAAACAAAACTTTGATTGAGCATAACATCCACTCCAAGAAGAATCTCGTGGAGTAATAGAAGATAGAGTTGATGTAGAAGTTAAGATCTATTTCTTAAAAAATTTTATCTATTCTAAATTACTTCTACTAGATATATCTATTTTAGGTTAAAAGAGTTTCTTTAGAACTAGAAGTGGAATCCAACCCAATTTGTGTTAGGACAGACCTCGTTATTATAAATATAAGTATGTATCTTATTTTTAATCAATAAAAAAATAAAAAAAACTTAATTGCTACTTTCAAAAATTTTTCTTTTCTTCTATCTTTTCTTTAAGAGATCTGAGTTAAATGAATTGAACAAAATCTTTCTTCTCTTCGATCAGATCAAAGTATGAAAAAAGTTTTAGAATAAAGTTAAACTACTTGATGTGTAATTTTCTCATTGTTCTTTCTTGGACTAACATCACATAAGATGCTAGATCGAGGAGTGTTGAGAGACTAAAAAAAATAGTTAGTAACATGTTCACAAAATATCTTTGAAAGATATATGTTTACAAAATTATTTATATTAGAATAGTGCCTCACTACAATGCCCTTTGTTAGTCACTAAAATGATAAAATGATCTGCTACAATGAGACACAAGCATTGTTAGTTTTATTAAAACATTATTTTGTTCAAAAAGTCTTGCTTCATAATTAATTGCTATATTTAAAATTAATAAAAATTGAGAAAATATTGAATTACAGTATTTGTGGAATAGATAGAACATTTGTTATAATTTTTATATTCATAGAATAAGCATTATAGAGTCAATATTAAAAATAATTTTTTTTTTGGTAAATATTGAAGAACAATATGTTATCCAGAATAAATTGATTGTGCCAGCTTAAGATATAGAGCAAACGTCAAACATAGATAAAATATTTATAGAGAATTGCACGGATAAAATAATAGTGGATGAAAAAAATTTTGGAAGAAAAAATAAATTTATTCAAAAGAAATAATGGCTAAAATAATGAGTTTGGCTCCTTTTAATAAAGATGTCTCACCAAAGATACTCTATATATAAAAAAAATTCTCTTCAATTCTTCATGATAATTCTCTTTCCCTATTTATGAAATTATATCTATCTCCTACTATAAGATAAAAACATCAATATCCTACCCTAACTTAGAAACAAACTCAAATATATTAAGCTTAACACTCTATCTCACCAAAGTGGACTAGCAATAAAAATTAAAAAAAACCAAACTATTTCAACTAGTAGTAGAATAGAAAATATAGATAAATTTGGAATAAAATTCTAGTACAAATAGGACAAGCAATGGATTTCCAACAAATATTATCTTCCTCAGTCAACCATTGAAGCTTTGGTTCTGCACCCCATCCCCCTCAAAAAAAAAGGAAAAAAAAATATGTGGTGGAAAATGTGGCACTAGTTATGTGCAGAGCTTAACGGTGCTCCATTTATCAGGCTCTTTATCATCAAGTTATGATAGTACAGATGTTCTAAGTTCAATGTTAAGTACAATTAACAATATTTTTTTTTCAAGTTTTTGAAAAAGTGGATGGAGTGAGAAAAGCCCATCTGTATAAATGTGGATAATGGTTGAGAATAGTTTGGGTTGAATATATATGTATCTATCAATCCAATCTCTTCATGCTTTGGTTGGTGTATGTTATGGCCCGACCCAATTAGACCTTAAACGCAGCCCACAAAGCCCAAAAAAAAAAATAGGGGAAGAAGACTCCCGATCGGAGTCTTCTCCTTCTCCAGTTCCAATTGAAATTGAAGTGCTAGGCCATTGAAAGACCCTAGGATGAGCCCTATAAGAACCCCCCTCCTCTCCTCTGTGAGAGGACATAGCAATCAACGATAATCGCCGGTGTTTTCTCTCCATTTCTCTGATTGAAGCCGTGGCTTCTCGATTTATGCTCGCTGCGATTTCTCACTGGCGGGGTCATCGAAGACTGAGGTAAGCCCTTCTTACTCATCCTCTCTCCTCTCTCTTTTTTTTGTGTCTCTGTGCACAACTACCGACGACAGGTGTCGTCGGATTTCATCGGAGAAGGGACCCCCTGTTTGGTCTCTTCTTCTCTTTGATTTTTCGATACCGGCAATCACTGCCGACTGCCGGCCTTGACCTCTCCGAACTCGAGAGGGTTGCCCCCTACCACCGGCCTTCGCCATGCCGGCTATGGCCCGGACGGCCGATCAAAGGGAGGGGACCTGTCGGTCCCCTATTTCGGCCAAGGAAGACCACAGGAAGAAAAGAAAAGAAAAAGGAAGGAAAAAGAAAAAGAAAAGAAAAAGAAAAAAAAGAAAAAAAAGAAGAAAAAGAAGAAAAAGAGAGAGACTTTCTCTCTTTGCTTTCTCTCTCTCCCTCTTTTCTTCTCTCTACTTTCTCTTTCTCTCTCTAGTCTCTCTACTTTCTCTCTCTAGATTATTTCTCTCTCCTAAGATTTTTTAGAATTTTGAGAAGAATGATGATGAATTTAAATGATCCTAGTAATAAATTTTTGATCTGTGATCATCGGACGGTACACCGACACCCTCTTTGATCAGATCAGATATTTTTAGATTTTATTTTTCATGATAATTTCAGCATAATTTGATCTGATCGATCGAATTTTTATTGAATCATATCATCTAAAGAGTCCAAGATGAATTTCTCTCTAGAATTTTCTCTCTCTAAAATTATTTCTCTCTCTCAATCGATTTTTCTCTCTAAAAAGATTAGTCAATGAAATAAATTTTTTTTAATATTTCTGATCTGATTCTAATGAAGAATCTTGATCCATGATTGTCGGACAGCGTACTGGCACCCATCTTGATTAGATCAAATATCTTTAGATTTTATTACCTATGATTCTATTGAATTATCCATGTGATAATTTCAGCATGATTTGATTAATTTATCTTGATCTGATTAATCAAATTTGTTGAACCGTATCGTCTGATTAGTACAGATTCATCTTCATGAATTTTTCTCTCTAGAATTGTATCTCTATAGAAGTTTATTTTTTTTATAATTTATCAAGAAAAAAAATTTATTTTGATGAGTTTGAGTGATGATGAGTTTGAATGATTCTAGTAAAAGCATCCTGATTCATGGTTGTCAGGTAGTATGCCAGCACCTTGATCAGACCATGAATCCTTAGATTTGATCATCCATGATTCTGATTTAGCCATGACTTAATTAGATCATGTTGATTTCACCAATTGAGATATTGGACAATCATAATATTGATTATGTCACCTGATCAATTCGAATTATACCTCATAAATTCTCTCTCCTTTGATTTTCTCTCTCTACTTGATTTTATGAAACCAATGAAGAAACCTCGATTCTATCACTTTGAATTTGATTTGATCTAATAGTCAAACTTTGAATCGTTTATGTCCTAATTAGATTTTGAGTAGATGAACTTAGATTATCGGACCCAATCTAAACTGTTAAAATATGGTATTCGTATTCTTTCTGATTATTGAATTTGATCTCGTATAGGTATCATTGACACCTGATAATCGGATATTGTGATATAGTTTATGAACTGAAAAAATTTGAAAAAAAATTATAGAATTATGTAGATTTATTGAAATACGTTCGAGGTAAGTAATGTTTCACTTTTTCTAGATTTATCGATAAATTATAATATATTTTTTTGATATGATTTGTGAAATGATGCATGAATTGGATGAATGATATTTTGTTATGAAAATATCTTATTTGAAATGTTATGATGAAGCATGATTGAACATATTAATTTCATGATACATTATATTGATTGATTTCGACATAATTATATATTTTCTTATCAAAATTAGAATATGAAATTATGATTTATGAAGAATTCTGATATAAGAATAATATGAATTGACAACCTGACTATGTAAAAAATCTCGCCAATGGGGACATATACATTGGCAATTGATTTATCTTAAGGATTTATGTCGTCAGAGAGACCAACAACAAACCACCAGAGAGACTAGTGATTTCAAAGGATTTTGCTGCCAGATGATTTGCAACTCACCGTAAGAAGATACGTGGTGTTATGACCCTACCACAGAAAAAATATAGTCATAGCTCATGGTTGATGAAAAAAATTTAAGAATGAAAGAAATTGAAATCTCGAAAGAAACTTGAATTTTTGAAAAAAAATAAATTTAGCATGAATTATATTGCATAAATGAAATTGATTTTGAATTAATGAACTCTATATGCTTATTTTTTATAAATAATTATTTACTTAAATATCTGATAAAATCTATTGAAAGTGATCATTACTTACTGGGCTGTCTAACTCATTACTTTCTATTTTACTATTTTTACAGATGTTGAGGAATTAAGATGATACAAGATGTGAGTGATTAGAAGCAGAATCTCTATATTTTTATTTTAGGTTGAAAGTCGTATTGAATTTGATGTAAGGCCTATGGAACTTTGTTGACTGTATTGAGATATTAAAATTAAAATTTAGATTATTATATTTTTGATTTAAATTATTGACTAATTATTTCACTGTGAAGCATTGATATCGTGATAAGATGCCTTGCATGCTTATGGAAGAGTTTCCTATGAGTATGCGACAGTTGCCATGACCTTCGATGCACAATCTCAGATCGAGGGCGTGACAACTAAAATGGTATTAGAGTATTAATGGATTAACTAAGATGTGTATAGAATGAGTGTCAGTGGATAGACACTCGAGACATTATGGTGTAGATCTTTGATGATTGTAGTGGGAGAAATCTTTATGAACTTTTGGTTAAATATTGTGATTATGTATGAAAAGATCACAAGAGATTATGACATATAGAGTTTGAAATATGATGGATAATCTATAGATCATGATATGATTAGTTAGATTTTGATCGAAAGTAATCACAAAAAGATTGACATAAAATTTTATGATGCATTGTGGTTATTAATTTGATCATTGGTTATTCAAGTAAATCATAAGTTCAAATTCGATGTGAGAATAATACTATGATATTACTTCTAGTTGAGAAGTTGACTATTATTGGCAAGATAAAGATTTGATGATAAAATATTATTTTAGGATGGACTAAGAAAGTCTTTTATGATGCTTGATTAGAATATTTATCGAAATTAATTTGGTATGTGGATTATATATAAAGTGGCATATTGGGATGAATGCGTATTTGAGAATATTGCAAAGAAGTCTATTTTTTATTGATGAAATCGATTATGAGATCATAGAATATTCATTGTGCTAGAATCTTTGGATCTAAATAATAGATCTTATTATGTCTCTTGGAGACTATATGATGTGTATGAAATTTTAATTTAAAGATTTCGTATCTAAGTTGATCAAAAAATTTTTTGATATTGTTGTTGAGATTGTTAATAAAAGACTGCTATCTTTAGATTAAGATAAAAGATCTGATTTATATTTATTTAAGATTATGGATCCATGTGAATTTGTAATTTAAAATTTGGAATAAAGTTTCTTTGCTTTTGTTAATAAGGTCCCTGATTGAATCTAGTAAGTGAGGATTTGCTTTTTTGAGGCTTGTATGATTATTATGAAAGAATACTTGATAGATATTGAAGATCCTGATGATAGAAACTTTAGAAAAGATAATGATTTAAAATTTATATATGTTTTGATTATGTCCTAACTCAATAGAGCATCGAAGAATTTTTTCGTTGATTTGACTTATAAAGATTTTGATTTGAAAATTATTGAATTAAATTAATATAAGAATTAAGATTTGATTCATATTGATTATAGTAAATCTATATGATGGTTTTAAATGTGATATTGGACTCAAGGGTTAATCAAGATTATTGTATACCAGTAAAAGTATGAATGAGAATCGAAAGTTAATCTTTGGCTTCAATTAAAATTTAAAATTTTAGATTTTTTCTATTAATAAGATAATGAAATAATCTGATCAAAATTTTTTTTTGGTGAACCTAAGAAATTTTGATTGTTAGAACAAAGTACGCAGTGGAAGCATGGTGATCTAGATTATTTTGAGTAAGTCAGGAATGTTGACTCTTTGAATTAAAAAATTATGATAGATAATATGATTTGATAAAATAAAATTTATTAAATTAGAAAGAATAATATTTTTAAAATTTTAGATTATTTTGGATACCCTTAATGTGATTTTTAAAAGTAGTACTTCCATCTACTATGCTGCGAAAATATTTAGCATCCTAATTCTAGAATGAGTGGATCCTTGATTTTTGATTTTAGATTTAGAATATTTAGAGATAAATTTTTTTTTATCTTAGAATTAAATTTTATAATTCTCTATTTATTAGAAAGAATTTTAGATTACTTATTGAATAATGATTTTGATCTTAGATTATTATACTCAAATATTTATCTTCAGGATATAATAAAATTTGAAGTTTAAACTCTTTGATCATTATTATTTCTCTGACTGAATGAAAAAGATTGAGGTTATCTATTGATATTGATGATTGCTCTACAAAAGATAGATTGGAGTTATTTATAATTTAATTTGATAATAAATCGATTAATTAAGAGTAGTTAATATTTAGATAAAAAAAATTGATATACTTACTTAGAATAGAGATATTGATTTTGATTATATAAAAAATAAAATAAAATAAAAAAATAGTTTTGATTTAGATCAACTTTTGAGTTATTGATTTTTCTTATGGAATGACTTAATGATAAAATTTGCTTCAAAAATTAGAATATTTAAGAGTTTGAGGATTTGAGTAAGAAAATTTTGATGACTAGAAATAGTGATTTTGATTCTAATCAACACCGATGATATTGATCTTTTCTTACGAAATAACTTAATGATGAAGTTGCATTGAGAATTAAAATATCAAAAGTTCAAGAATGAGATTGAAATGGTAAATCTTCAACCTTTGAAAGTACGAATAAGAGAAAATATTTTTGAATTTTGATTGATTAGGATGTCATCATATGATTCATAGAAGTATATTTTTCTATCTTATGATGGATTGATTAATTAAGAGTGGCTAGTATTTTAAAAAAAATAAAATAAAATTCTTATTCAAAAAATTAAGATATTGATTTTTCTCTATTTACAATAGATAGGTTTGATTTTGATCTAGTCATGAGATATTGAACATTATTTTATAGAAAATGAGAGCATAATTTTGAAATCTTAAAATATTAAAAATCTTTGAGATGTTGATTTTGATAATAAAAAATGAATGGTTCTATTTCAGATCGATATTTGATGTATTAACTTTTTCTTTATGAAATGATTTAAGAATAAATTTATATCAAGAATTAGAATATTAAAATATTTTAGGATGAGATTCAAATAAGAAACTATAAAGACTTAAGCAAGAAAAATTTTGAGGATGAAATTTCTTTTAGAGGGAAAGAATGTTATGGTCCGACCCAATTAGACCTTAAACCCAGCCCACAAAACCTGAAAAAAAAAATAGGGGAAGAAGACTCCCGATCGGAGTCTTCTCCTTCTCCGATTTCAATTGAAAATCAGAGTCCTAGAGCCATTGAAGGACCCTAGGATGAGCCCTATAAGAACCTCCCTCTTCTCCTCTATGAGAGGACATAGCAATCACCGATGATCACCAGTGTTTTCTCTCCGATTTCTCCGATTGAAGCTGCGGTCCCTTGATTCGTGCTCGCCGTGATTTCTCATCGGCGGGTCACTGGAGGATGAGGTAAGCCCTTCTTCCTCTTCCTCTTTCCTCTCTCTTTTTTCTCGTGCCTCTGTGCACAACTGCCAGTGACGGGTGTCGTCGAATTTTGTCAGAGAAGGGATCTCCTGTTTGGTCTTTTCTTCTCTTTGATTTTTCGACGCCAGCGATCACTGCCGACTGCTGGCTTTGGCCTCTTCGAACTCGAGAGGGTTGCCCCCTGCTGTCGACCTTCGCCATGCCTGCTATAGCCCGAACGGCCGGTCAAAGGGAGGGGACCTGTCGGTCCCCTGTTTCGGCCAGGAAAGACCATGGGAAGAAAAGAAAAGAAAAAGGAGGAAAAAGAAAAAAAAAAGAAAAAAAAGAAGAAAAAGAAGAAGAAAGAGAGAGACTTTCTCTCCCTGCTTTCTCTCTCACCCTCTTTTCTTCTCTCTACTTTCTCTTTCTCTCTCTAGTCTCTCTATTTTCTCTCTCTATTTTCTCTCTCTATTTTCTCTCTCCTAAGATTTTTTAGAATTTTGAGAAGAATGATGATGAATTTAAATGATCCTAATGATGGATTTTTGATCTGTGATCATCGGATGGTACACCGGTACCCTCTTTGATCAGATCAAGTATTTTTAGATTTTATTTTTCATGATAATTTCAGTATGATTTGATCTGATCGATCGGATTTTTATTGAATCATATCATCTGAAGAGTCCAAGATGAATTTCTATCTAAAATTTTCTCTCTCTCGATCGATTTCTCTCTCTAAAAAGATTAGTCAATGAAATTTTTTTTTTAATATTTCTGATCTGATTCTAATGAAGAATCTTGATCCATGATTATCGGACAGCGTACTGGCACCCACCTTGATTAGATCAAATATCTTTAGATTTTATCACCCATGATTCTATTGAATTATCCATGTGATAATTTCAGCATGATTTGATTAATTTATCTTGATCTGATCAATCGAATTTGTTGAACCGTATCATCTGATTAGTACAAATTCATCTTCATGAATTTCTCTCTCTAAAATTATATCTCTCTAGAAGTTTATTTTTTAAAAAATTTATCAAAAAAAAAATTATTATGATGAGTTTGAGTGATGATGAGTTTGAATGATTCTAGTAAAAGTATCCTGATCCGTGGTTGTCAGGTAGTATGCTAGCACCTTAATCAGATCATGAATCTTTAGATTTGATCATCCATGATCCCGATCTAGCCATGACTTAATTAGATCATGTTGATTTTAGCAATCGAGACATTAGACCAATCATCATGTTGGATTGTGTCACCTGATTAATTCAAATTATACCTCATAAATTCTCTCTCCTTTGATTTTCTCTCTCTACTTGATTTTATGAAATTAATGAAGAAACCTCGGTCCTATCACTTGAATTCGATTTGATCTGATAGTCAAACTTTGAATCGTTTATGTCATAATTAGATTTTGAGTAGATGAAATTAGATGATCGGACCCAATCTAAACCATTGAAATATGGTATTCATATTCTTTTTTATTATTAAATTTGATCTCGTATAGGTATCGTTGACACCTGATAATCAGATATTGTGATATGGTTTATGAACTAAAGAATTTTTGAAGAAAATTTATGGGTTTATATGGATTTATTGGAATACGTTCGAGGTAAATAATATTTTATTTTTCAAAATTTATCGATAAATTATAATATATTTTTCTGATATGATTTGTGAAACGATGCATGAATTGGATGAATGATATTTTGTTATAAAAATATCTTATTTAAAATGTTATGATGAAGCATGATTGAACATATTAATTTCATGATGTATTATATTAATTGATTTCGATACTACATAATTATATATTTTTTTATCAAAATTAGAATATGAAATTATGATTTATAAAGAATTCTGATATAAGAATAATATGAATTGACAACCTGACTATGTAAAGGATCCTACCAATGGAAACATATACGTTGGCAATTGATTTGTCCTAAGAGTTTATGTCACTATAGAGACCAACGACAAACCGTCAGAGAGACCAGTGGTTTCGAAGGACTTTGCTGTCAAATAATTCATAGCTCATCGCAAGAAGATACGTGATGTTATGACACTGTCACAGAAAAAATATGGTCATAGCTCATGGTTGATGAAAAGAATTTAAGAATGAAAGAAATTAAAATCTCGAAAGAAACTCAAATTTTTTTAAAAGAAATAAATTTAGCCTAAATTATATTGCATAATTGAAATTGATTTTGAATTGATGAACTCTATATGCTTATTTTTTATAAATGATTATTTAGTTAAATGCCTGATGAAATCTATTGAAAGTGATCATTGCTTACTGGGCTGTCTAGCTTATTACCTCCTATTTTATTATTTTTACAGATGTTGAGGAATTAAGATGATACAAGATATGAATGGAAGAGTGATTAGAAGTAGAATCTCTATACTTTTATTTTAGGTTGAAAGTCTTATTGAATTTGATGTAAAGCCTATGAAACTTTGTTGACTGTATTGAGATATTAAAGTTAGAATTTAGATTATTATATTTTTTATTTAAATTATTGACTAATTATTCTACTGTGAAGCATTGATATCGTGATAAGATACCTTGCATGCTTATGAAAAAAATTTTCTATGAGTATGCGGTGGTTGTCATGGCCCTCGATTCATAATCTCGGATCGGAGGCGTGACAGTGTATGTAAGGTTTAATCTCATAACATATAGTTAACAAGAGGCAAAAGGGTTGAGATAGATGATTGGATCTAAAACCTTAAGACTTAGGCTTTTTGGTTGAATTGGTTTCCAACTTGTATATTAACTCTTAGGATTTGACTCGCCATCTCCCTAACAAGTGATATTAGAGATGATGGTCGACAATCATGAATAACTTTTAGAATTTGTAAAGGCACTTGGTAGTAGAGTCATTGTAAAAGTTGACTCAATGAAGCATGATGTTAGGTTTGAGCACAAGCTCGGGCATTATTCTTGAAACAAAATCAGATATATATGAGATGAAATGTCAACCTCTCCCTCAAGATTGTGAGCTAAGGGTTATGGCAACTACTGCATACTCATGATGAACTCTTTCCATAAATTTGCAAGACATTCTAAATACGATATTAATGCATCGTAGCACAATTTAATTTAAATAACTTAAAATAAAAATTTAATTAATTAATTAATCTAACTAATAATTAAATTTAAAAGTCTTACATTAAATAAATCTCAACTAAAAATTTAAAATTTATAATAATAGATCCCAATCCAACTATATTGATACTATCAAATCTTACTTCTAAGTAATACTTATATCCGTAATTAAGTATTTGAACCTGAAAAGAAAGGAGAGGTAATGAACTCGACAGCCCAGTAAGTAATAAATATCTCAACTAAATATTTTAGATATTACCATAAGATATAATATTTAAAAATAAATATCATGAATAACATAAGAACATAATTCATGCAATCAAATTCTTTTAAATATATGATATACATATATATATATATAAATATATATATATATATATGTATGTATGTATGTATGTATGTATGTATGCATGCATGCATGCATGTATGCATACTCAATGATCTAATTCGAAATAAATCCATTTAACTTATCAGCCTTTAGCTATGACAATAGTTATATCCTATAGTGGGCAAGAATGGAATCAATAAGTTCAATCATAATCAGAGTATCAACATACGACTCCATTGCTCAGGATCAGAGAATCAAAGCACCACTTCCATTGATAGGATCCAAAAAATAAATGTATAACACATATTGGTAGGGTCTAGAACATAGTTAGACTAAGAGCTTAAATCCGATGCACATCAAAATATTTTTATAAGAGTACACACACACATACATACATATATATATATATATATATATATATATATATATATATATATATATATATATATATATATATATATATATATATATAAACATATACATACACATATATGTATATATGTACATGTATACAAATATATATGTATATATATGTATATATATACATATATATATATAGACACATACATACATACAAATGTGCGTATGTACATACACACATACATACAAACACACACACATACATACATACATACATATATATATGTATATATATGTGTGTGTGCGTGTGTGTGTCTATATATATATATATATATATATATATATATATATATATATATATATGCGTGTGTGTGCACGCACCCGCGTGTGTGTGTGTCTACACACTACAAGAAATTTGATTTTTTGCGATGAAATTTTAGCGACGAAATATATTTCGTCGCAAAAAAGTAAGCTTTTGCAACGAAATTTAAATTTCGTCCTCAAAAAGTAGGTATTTGCGACGAAAAAAATTGCGTTGCAAAAAGTTATATCTTTTACAATAAAATTTTTATTTTTATTGCTAGAAGTTGATTTTTAGCGACAAAATTTTTTTTCAATGCAAAAAATAATTTTTTTGGCGATGAAATATTTTTTTTTCATAGTTAAAAAATTATTTTTTACGACAAAAAATAATTTTGTCGCCAAAAAATTATATTTTTTACGACGAAATTGATATTTCGTTGCTAAAAAGAAAGGCTTTTGCGACCAATTTTATTTATATTTAGTGACGAAAAAATTATGTCGCTAAATTTTATTTTATTAAAAAAATTTTGAATATTTTGCGATGAAAATTTAAATTTCGTTGCTAGAATTGATTTTTAGCGACGAAAGTTTTTTCATCGCAAAAAAATTTTTTTTTTGGCGACGAAAAAATTTTTCATTGCTAATTTTTTTTTTTTGCGATGAAAATAATTACGTCGCGAAAAATTGGATTTTATGCAACGAAATATTTGTTTCGTTGCGAGAAATTTGATTTCCTGATCATTTGCGATGAAATTAAATTTTCATTGCCAAAAATTAATCATTTGCGATGAAAATATTTTTGTTGCAAAAAATATATTTTTTTGTGATAGAATATTTATTTTTAGCAATGAATGTATTTCGTCGCTAAATATTTTTTAATTAAAAAAAAACCTTTGATATTCTGCCCTAATTGAAAAAAACCCTGTTGATTTCTCCCTCCCCGATCTCCGTCGCGGTCATCCAAATTTTCTCCCTCCCCGATCTCCGGCGACAGTCCGCCTTCCCCAGTCGCCGGTCGTCCTTCCCGGTAAGTCCTCTCCCTCCCCGCCACCATCCTCTCTCTCTCTCCCTCCCCACCGCCGTCGACCCCTCCCTCCCCGCCACCGTCGCCGCTCGAGCCCGCCCCCCATCGCTGATCGAGCCCACCTCCCAGCGCGCCGGCCATCTCCCTCCCACCTCGCCACCCTCTCCTCCGCGCACCGAATCCTCCCTCTTCTCTGCCTCCTTCCCTCCGGTTCCCTCCAATCCCTCGAAACCCTAACCCTCCAATCCATAAAACGAAGGTGGTGGCCACGCCGTCCTCGCCTTCCTCCGCCGCCACGCCGGCCTCTCCCCCCGCTAGCTCCACGCCTTCGTCTGCCGCCGCCCTACTGTCCTTGCCACCAATGTCCCCTCCAATCTCCTCCCCAAGCTCAAGGTCCTCGAGCGCCTCCTACCCTCTCCCGTCCCCCGCCGCCGCCTGCCGCTTCGGCCTCCCATCCCCCACCGCCGCCTACCACTTCGGCCTCCCGTCCCCCGCCGCCGCAACGTCTGCAAGGCAGTCGCCGCTGGTCGACCCATCCATCCACTGTCTCTCCCCCTCATTTTCTTTCTCAGTCTGGTTTGTTTGGTTTCGTAGGGCCGCCGCCGCCACCGGGCCGCCACCGCCGCGCCGCCACCGGGCCGCCACCACCGCACCGCCGTCGGGCCGCCACCGTCGGTTGCCGTCACTGTCACCATCACTTCTCACGGAAGAGTTGAAGGTGAAACCATTTTTTTAATTTATATATTTTTTTAATTTTTTTAATAAATTTTAGTCATTAAAAATAATTATTTATTATTTTAGTAATTAGATATAATGTTAGATATAATTATTTGTTTGATATAATTAATTTTAATCATGATTTAAAAATATTTTAAAAATATTTTTTTTTAATAATAATATATTAATTGTAGCATAACAAATTTATAAGCCTTAGAATTTTCGTTCGAGGATAGCGTGCATAAACCAATATTTTTTTTTATGAAAAAAATATTGGTGCTTTACACACTATTCTCGAATTGTCCTCGTGGACAGTTTGGGCACGTGAATGAATTTAATATTGCAACACATGTGCTTCTATATCGCAGAGTTTTGTCGGTATTTTCGATCATGTTCTCTGGATACATAGCACAATTTTAATGCTTGTGTATCTGGAGAACTGCGTCGAAATACTGCCGAAATTTTTTTGGTATACAAGATATGTATTGCAATATTAAATTCTTATGTTCCTGAATGGAATAGGACCATCACCCTATAGGTAGGAGATATAAGGCGTTAGTCAACTATTATTACATAAAATTGATTGTATAGTTTGCATCATAAATATGTAGGTATGGATCGTGGTTGGATGTCTTTGCGTGATAAGTTCTGTCCCGAGTATATTACGGGTGTGACGACTTTTATGAATGTGGCGTCCAATCATACTAGAGAAGATGGGAAAGCTCGTTGTCCATGTCGTCGATGTAGGAATTTATTTTGGTGTACCTTATCGGACATTCAGAATCATTTATACGAACACGGTATAGATGTGACTTACAAGAGATGGACTTGTCATGGTGAAGATTTGCCGACTAGCTCGAACATGTTGTCCAGGAGTCTCATAAATCTGTCATCAGTCGGTGGATCATGCAGTCGTGAAAGACAAACACTTGGTGAAGAAGATAGAGAAATTTTAGAGGATCTTCATCCGAAATTATTTGAAGTAAATGTAAAAGCGAGAGCAGAACATCAGCATTCCATTCCGAGACAAGAAGCTGAAGAGGACAGTAATATATCTATAAATGATAGATTCGAGCGTCTATTAAGAGATGCACAAAGTGATGTTTATCCTGGTTGTAAGAAGTACTCTCTGTTGTCCGCCGTAATAAAGTTATTACACATGAAGATACTTGGTAAGTGGTCAAACAACTCGTTTAATTGGTTGCTCAAATTTTTGAAAGACTTACTGCCAGAGGGAGAGTTACTTCCGTCAAGTCATTATGAAGCCAAAAAATTATTGAAAGGACTCGGTTTGGGAGTCGATGACTTGGGCCTACGCTGTGAAAAGATACATGCATGTCCGAATGATTGTGTTCTATTTCGAAAGGATAAACAAGATCTACAAGCATGTCCAATTTGTCATTCAAGCAGATGGAAAGAAAGTCGTGGTAAGGATAAGAAGAAAAAGAAAATACCATGCAAGATTTTACGGAACTTTTCGATTACACCACGATTGCGTCGATTGTTCATGTCGAGGCATACTGCTTGTGACATGCGATGGCATAAGGAGGTAAATAATATGGACGATGATGTCATGAGACATCCATCAGATGGAGATGCATGGAAACATTTTGATCGTGAACATCCATGGTTTGCAGCTGATTCACGAAATGTCAGGCTAGGGTTGGAACAGACGGATTTAATCCATATGGTAATCTTAGTACTGCTTATAGTATGTGGCCTGTTATGGTATTTCCTTATAATTTACCACCATGGAAGTGCATGAAATCACCTTTTAATCTATTAGCCTTGTTGATCCCGGGTCCCCGTGCCCCTGGAAGAGACATAGACATATTTTTAGAGCCATTGATCGAAGAGTTACAATATTTGTGGGAAGAAGGATGCGAAACATATGATCATGTTGTAGGAGGCATCTTTCGTATGCATGCAGCATTACTTTGGACAGTTAACGATTTTCCTGCATATGGCGATATTTCTGGATGGTGTACAAAAGGGTATAAAGCATGCCCAACTTGTAACGATGATATTACATCGGACCGTATTCGTGGAAAGATTTATTTTACCGGCCATCGACGTTTCTTGCCAGATGATCATAGATGGAGGAGAAATCTTAAGTTCAATGGCAAGCATGAACGACGTGCGCAGCCAAGATTCTGGTCTACGGACAATATTTTAAATCAGTTACCAAACCCACAGGATGTCATATTTGGTAAGGGTCTGGCCAGCCAAGTAGGGGTGCGAACAAGTATCGGAAATTGGAGAAAAAAGAGCAAGTTGTTTGATCTTCCATATTGGAAAACGCTTCTTCTTCGACATAATCTTGACGTCATGCATATTGAAAAGTAGGGGTACACACACAAACACACAAACACACACACGTGTGTGTGTGTCTATATATATATATATATATATATATATATATATATATATATATGTATATATAAATATATATATGTATATATATATATATATGTATATATATGTATATATAAATATATATATGTATATGTATGTATATATATATATGTATATATAAATATATGTATGTATATATATATATATATGTATGTATATATAAATATGTGTATATATATATATGTATGTATATATAAATATGTGTATATATATATATGTATGTATATATATCTATGTATATATATATGTATATATATATATGTATATATATATATATATATATATATATATATATATATATATATATATATATATATTTATATGCATGTGTATATATATATGTATATATATATATATGCATGTGTTGGTACAAAAATCCATCGGCGTCGGAGAAGCTGGAGTCGAGGGAGCCGCGGTCACCGCCGGGACCTGCAAGGGAAGTCTAAACCGGAGTTGGGAGTGCTCCGGCAAGATCCTCCGACGCTCAAGTCAGTTCTCTGCCTCAACAAAAATGGAGTGCTCAAACGAAAATTTCAGCAGAGTTTTGAGATAGAAATTAGAGCTTAGAGAATAACGTATCTGGGGTCCCCTATATATATATATATGTATATATATGTATATATAAATATATATATGTATATGTATGTATATATATATATGTATATATATATATGTATATATATATATATATATATATATTTATATGCATGTGTATATATATATGTATATATATATATATGCATGTGTTGGTACAAAAATCCATCGGCGTCGGAGAAGCTGGAGTCGAGGGAGCCGCGGTCACCGCCGGGACCTGCAAGGGAAGTCTAAACCGGAGTTGGGGGTGCTCCGGCAAGATCCTCCGACGCTCAAGTCAGTTCTCTGCCTCAACAAAAATGAAGTGCTCAAACAAAAATTTCAGCAGAGTTTTGAGATAGAAATTAGAGCTTAGAGAATAACGTATCTGGGGTCCCCTTTTTATAGGCGGAGGGTGCAACAGACTGATAGCAACGTTTGTAACCATCTGGTAATGGGCCGTTCGGGGCCAGGAGGAGTTTGTTATGAAGAGTAGTGGAGTGGAATCGTGGCCATCACCGTGACCTGCCATGTGGAGTCTGTTGCGGGGAGTGGAGCGACGTCTGTTGTCGTGACTTGCCAGAGAGTGGAGGAGCCGTGCGGTATCCGTCGCAGGAAGTGGAGCAGAGTCGTGGCCATTACTGTGGCCTGCCAGGGAGTGATGGAGCCGTGCGAAATCCATCACAGGAAGTGGAGCAGAGTCGTGGCCGTTACTGTGGCCTGCCAGGGGGTCCTGGCCTGTCGATCGAAGTTCGGTTGAGGTGCCTGGCGAAGAGAGGTAGCTATCCATCTGAGAGAAGCTCGGATGTTGCAAATCCTATTGGGTGCCTTGGGCGTTAAGGCTGCAGGCGAGGACCACTTGCCGTAGGAGCTCGGTAAGAGGCTTTCCGCAGACGCAGTCCGATTTCATGTAGAATTCGACAGAGGGTCGACCGACGGTGGATATCGGATGGCGCTGGAGAGGTTTATCCGCTGAAGGGGTCCAGCTGCTGGATTCCATGAGCCCAAAATTTGTCCGCTATAAAAGTTCGGTCGGAGTCCGATCTCCGTAGAAGCCCGAATGGGGATCATTTATTGAGGAACCTCGGTCGAGGCCTGTCAGCAATAGAAATCCGAAAGGAATTCATCCACAATGGAAGCTTGGGTAAAGGCTTACAGTGAGAATCCGACACGGACCGCTCGTGGTAGAAATTTGAAGTAGATCGTTTGAAGCAGAAGCTCGAAGTGGGTCGCTTGCAGTAGAAGCTCGAAATCCGGCCCTTGTAAGAGTTCGGGGTGAGGTCTACCTGCAACAGGAGTTCAGGGCGGAAGTCTCGCTCCCGTAGGAGCTCGGACGAAGTCTACCTGTTCGGGGAAGAGGTCCGGCTCCCGTAGGAGTCCGAACGAAGGCTACCTGCAGTTGGAGTTCGGAGAAGAGGTCCGGCTCCCGTAGGAGTCCGGATGAAGGCTACCTGCAGTTGGAGTTCGGGGAAGAGGTCCGGCTCCCATAGGCGCCCGGACGAAGGCTACCTGCAGTTGGAGTTCGGGGAAGAGGTCCGGCTCCCGTAGGAGTCTGGACGAAGGCTACCTGCAGTTGGAGTTCGGAGAAGAGGTCCGGCTCCCGTAGGAGCCCGGACGAAGGCTACCTGCAGTTGGAGTTCGGAGAAGAGGTCCGGCTCCCGTAGGAGTCCGGACGAAGGCTACCTGCAGTTGGAGTTCGGGGAAGAGGTCCGGCTCCCATAGGAGTCCGGACGAAGGCTACCTGCAGTTGGAGTTCGGAGAAGAGGTCCGACTCCCGTAGGAGTCTGGACGAAGGCTACCTGCAGTTGGAGTTCGAGGAAAAGGTCCGGCTCCCATAGGAGTCCAGACGAAGGCTACCTGCAGTTGGAGTTTGGGGAAGAGGTCCAGCTCCCGTAGGAGCCCGGACGAAGGCTACCTACAGTTGGAGTTCGGGGAAGAGGTCCGGCTCCCGTAGGAGTCCGGGCGAAGGCTACCTGCAGTTGGTCAACCACCGTAGAAACTTGGATGAAATCCGTCCGTCGTGGAGAATCCGGTTGATGCTGGTAGGGGTTTATCTGTCGGCAGAACTTGGAAACGTTGCGAAGGCTCGGCCGTCGGAGAGGTTCGGAAAGATGTCGTCGAAAGTCGGGCGTCGGCAAAATCTCTGGAGGGTCACTCCTGACACGAACTTCGACTGGGTGGTATTTTATACCCAACACCAGTCCCCCTACTTTCGAGTTCGAATTTTGAATGAAGAAAGTACAGAGAAATTTTCACAGCCGAAGTTGCCCTCTCGAATCCTGCGCACGATCACCCTCGAAAATCCTAGCATTTAATGCGCGCATGTCGGAGTCTTTTTAAATCGGGGCGATCCAAAGAGACCTTTCAAAATTCTCGCTGGAGCGTAATCCCCAGCGCCATGCCATAATGGTTCCGCCAGCAGTCAGCCCTGCGCCACGGTGAGTGGGACACGTGGCGGGCATTGGTTGACCTAGGGATATCTGCCACCATAACTACGCCAGGCCCCGTTGCTTATTTAAGTCCCCTCCTTCCCTCCAGGGACTTCATTTCACCTGAGAGTCCAGTCGACGCCTTTCTTCTGTCTGAGAATTTAGCCACCCATCGGCGCCCCTTTTTGACCCCAAGCACTTTTCATGCCAATCTTCGCCATCTCCGTCGGCCTCCCGCCATCTTCAGTCTTCCGAGCCCTTTCGAGGAGTTCTCCCGTCGGGGCTTCTGCCCCGGAGGTCAATCTCGAGAGGATGCCACGGATCGAGAGGAGTAGGAGGGGGGAAACAGTGGCCTGCAAGTTCGGCGGTTGCCAAACTGCCACTGAGGGTTCCCACAGCTTCGAAGGGGGCTCGAGGGAGAATTCCTTCAACAGCAGGGATTTAATAACGGAACCGCCGGTGAGCGCATCCTACCCGAGAATTTTGAGGTAGTTGAACGGGGTGACATCGGTCAAGGAGGTAGAGTTGCCGTCATAAGCTGTCGCGGGTTTCCTGACGTCGTCGGGGTCGAGGGACCAGAGGTGGTCGGTGCTGACAGTGGGATAGTAGAACTTGTTGCGGGGGTGGTGGAAGTAGCGCATGCCGACCTTGCCGAAGTATCTAAGACGGCGGTTGTCAGGGAGTACACGGTGGTGGTGCATGCCTCCGATATTATCGCAGCCTCCAGGGTACTTTCGATTCTTCCCGATACAGGTCGTGGTTGCCGCTGCCGTCACTACCGCCGCTCCTTGAATTCTATCCCCCCCTTTTCCCCCTAGGGTTGGGGTTTCGGCAATGGAGCGGAATGAGGTGGGGGGCGAGAGCCAATGGGTTTATCACACGCACTGAAAAATACTGCCGATAAGGATGGAACCGAAAGGAGAAGTCGGAAGCTTGAAGCGGTCTCTAATGTGTTCTTTTCAAGTCTTGTAGCAATGTTCTTTTTTCCTCGGCCCTCAGGGCTTTATAACGTACACCTTGTTAATCGAGAATGAAAAGAAGATTTTTGTTACCTTGTTCGCGCTTTGCGTCAACCGTCGCCTGTCGAACTTCTTTCGCTCACTATTGTTATTGTTGTATCCCCCCCTTTTTCCTCTCTCTTCTCTCTTTTTTTTTTGTTCGATGCCGATGTTGCCTGGAGGTTCCTGGTCATCGCCACGTCGGCTTGCTTTTCTTGTCATCTTTCTTCTTCAGCCTCAAGGGCTCTGTAACGCATACTTAGTTAATGACATGAGAAGAGAATTTTCTGTTACCTCTTTTACTCACGTGTTGAATTATCGTTTGCCGAGCTTCTTTCGACTTTTGCATTGCTGGATATCGATGCCGTTCGGAGGTACCCGATTGCCGTCACGTTGACCCATCCTTTTGTTCATGGCTGCAGATTTGTCTGGGGCCACTCGGGTTTGACGCCTCCTTTCAGAGTTTGAGCTCGGAGGCCTGAGCTTCTCGTCGCCCTGAGGTAGCCATCTTATCCTTGGCCTGTGTTAAGAGCTCTCTTGGAGACCGGAGATTTTGATAAGAATCCCAATCCTCGCTGAGATGAGGTTCCCTGTATCTTTGATGTAATTTATTTTCCATTCATCGTTGATGTAGTTCGTCGCTTTCCTTTTCAACCCCCTTTCCCTTTTTCTTTTTTCTTTTTTCGAGTGAGGATTTTCCCTCTGCTCTTAATGGGGTCACGGGAGCGTGAAGGGGCCGCTGAGAAGGTTCTCCTTTTCTTATCTGGTCTTGAATGATCGGACCTTAGTTGGCGCCAGGACGATGTTCTTCCCCTACTTCTGTTGCAGTCGATCTCAGCTCAGATTAGAATGAGGTTCTTCCCCCGCTCCTAATAGGGCTGTGGGGGCACATATGGGTATTGTAGGGCCTCTCCCCCATCCGATCTCAAGGTAACCGGACCTTCGACTTTGCTCATGTTAGGACGAAGTTCTCCTCCTGTCCCTAACAGGGCTGTGGAGGTGCATATGGGCACTGTAGGGCCTCTCCCCCCATCCGGTCTAAAAATAACCGGGCCTTCGACCTTGCTCATGTTAGGGCGAGGGTTCTCCTCCTGTCCCTAACATGGCTTTGGGGGTGCATATGGGTGCTGTAGGGCATCTCCCTCCATCCGATCTAAAAATAACCGGGCCTTTGACCTTGCTCATGTTAGGATGAGGTTCTCCTCCTGTCTCTAACATGGCTGTGGGGGCGCATATGGGCGCTGTAAGGCCTCTCCCCCTATCCGATCTAAAAATAATCGAGCCTTCGACCTTGCTCATGTTAGGGCGAGGTTCTCCTCCTGTCCCTAACATGGCTGCGGGAGCGCATATGGACGCTGTAGGGCCTCTCCCCCCGTCCGATCTTAAAATAATCAGACTTTCGATTTCGTCCATATTAGGTGTTGTTTTCGTTGTCTGAAGGGGTTATCCCCCTGTCATTACAAGTCCATGCTAAAAGGGAAAGATGTGCAAATCTAAAAGGAATCTTGATTTAAAGCGAAGTCGTTCGTAATACATTTACAGGTTTTTCAAACCTTAGGGCTATAGAAGGTCTGCTCCCCATCAAGGTCCTCCAAAGACGGAGTTGATGATCCCAATTGGAGGCCGATCTCCGGGCTGCTCTTCCCTCCTCGGTGGCTCAGGTTACGGCAGGGCCCTTGGCAGATCTTCTCTACCCTCAGGTCGGCGCCGAATGAATCAATCAAGCCGACCTCGTCTAATGAGCTCCTCGATCTCGTCTCGGAGTTGAATGCATTCCTCTGTGTCGTGGCCGTGGTCACGATGGTAGAGGCAGAACTTGTTAGGATTGTGCTTCCCGGGATGTGTGCGCATCCTTTCTGACCTTGGAAGCTGCTCTCTGACTTCCATCAGCACCTGGGTTTTCGATGCGTTGAGGGGGACATAGCTGCGGAATCTTCCTGGGGGAGAGCCCCGGCGAACCCGACGCTCCGGGCTTCTCTGTCTGTGCGCTCGGGGAGGAGTCTGGGCGCGCTTGTGCCCGGGAGGAGTTCGAGAACGTGGCCGAGCTTCTCTCGGCCCTTTCTCGACTGCGGGCTTACTCGAGTCTCCCGCCTACCGCTCTCTCACGGTCTCCTCATCCTTCATCTTGAAGGCTTCTTCTGCTTGGGCGTACCCTTCGGCCCGAGCCAACAAATCAGCAAAATCCCTGGGGTACTTCTTTTCCAGGGAGAATAGAAGGTCGTTCTTCTGAAGGCAGCCTTTCAGAACGGCCATCGCGATCGATTGGTCCAAGTTCTGGACCTCCAACGCGGCGACATTGAAACAGTTGACGTAAGCCTGAATGGACTCCCCCTCCCTCTGCTTGATATTGATGAGGGACTCCGAACCCTTCCGGGGATGCCGGCTGCTAACAAAATGAGCCGCAAACTGGTGGCTCATCTGATAAAAAAAAAAGATGGTACCCGGCTTCAGCGTCGAGTATCAGTTTCTCGCCGCTCCCTTCAAGGTGGATGGAAAGGCTCGGCACAGGATGGCATCTGGCGCGCCATGAAGCAGCATCATTGTCCGGAAGGCCTCTAGGTGGTCAACTGGGTCCGAAGTCCCGTTGTAGCTTTCAAATTGAGGAAGCTTGAAGTTTGGTGGGATCGATTCCTGCATGATTATTTGAGAAAAGGGAGGGTCAGTACAAATATCCTCACCATAAGTGGGGGGAGCGTGGCGAGTTCTTCGATCCGCCGGTTCATCTTCTGGAGCCTTCGATCCAGGAAATCTATCAACTACGGATCTCGAGGGTCTTCTGGCAGAATGGAGGTAGAGATCTTCCAGGAGTAGAATCATGATCTGACTGAGGGCTCTCCACCCTCGGATTCGTCTTTCTGGAAAGACGGGGCGACTGGCCCAAGTGGCCCGTCCTACTATCGGATTTTGGAGTTCCGACGACGTTCTCTCCAGTCGTACCGACGCCTGCAGCTGTTGCTGCTGCTGCATGGCTTGTACCACTTCAGTGAGGCCTCTGACCTACTGAACCAGCAAGTCGAATTGCTCCGCGCCAACCGCCGTTGCCGGAGGAGGAGGAGCCTGGAAACTGGAGGTGAGGCCGGAGCCTGAGATCTGGCCGCTGAGGCCGTGGATCGCCGGGTGGATGCTTTGCGGGGAGGCATCAGGTGAAGATCTGGTAGAGGAAGGAGAAGAGGATGTCGGAGAAGATGACCGAAGGCGGTCCCGTTGAGCGCTCCTT